>NW_027455248.1:305539-611078 GCF_040206685.1 Ascaphus truei
ATACCCTTATACACCATTTTAATAAAAAATATCACAAAATTCTTCTAAGTCCCTCGGGAAGAGTGAAAGACACGCACGTTCATTTTTAGGGCTCCTAGACCTTCCTATAAGAAGTTAGCCAAAAAGTAGCTTCGAAAAACGCTTAGGTTAAGTTTCAGAGTTGCTTCTAATGTACCAAAGCTGGACTTAGACATAATTTCACTCTCACAACATTATGGCTGGTTGGAGACAGTCCGAACCACAAGTACCGGGTCCATGGTTCTGGGCGTATACTGGGGGGACGGGGACGACTCCCATTAACCCCTGACTATACCGGGGATACGCTTATCACAATGCCTTTCTGGTCTGTGCTGAAGCAGGGCATTCTGGCAGCCAAGTGGCTTGACCTTTATTAGTGAGCCTGGTTACTCCCTCTCGGATCCACAGACTTAGAAATCGCCATCTCATATACAGTGCATAAAATATATTTATATATATACCCTTATACACCATTTTAATAAAAAATATCACAAAATTCTTCTAAGTCCCTCGGGAAGAGTGAAAGACGCGCACGTTCATTTTCAGAGCTCCAAGACCTTTCCTATAAGAAGTTAGCCAAAAAGTAGCTTCGAAAAACGCTTAGGTTAAGTTTCAGAGTTGCTTCTAATGTACCAATGCTGGACTTAGACATAATTTCACTCTCACAACATTATGGCTGGTTGGAGACAGTCCGAACCACAAGTACCGGGTCCATGGTTCTGGCCGTATACTGGGGGGACGGGGACGACTCCCATTAACCCCTGACTATACCGGGGATACGCTTATCACAATGCCTTTCTGGTCTGTGCTGAAGCAGGGCATTCTGGCAGCCAAGTGGCTTGACCTTTATTAGTGAGCCTGGTTACCCCCTCTCGGAACCACAGACTTAGAAATCGCCAGCTCATATACAGTGCATAAAATATATTTATATATATACCCTTATACACCATTTTAATAAAAAATATCACAAAATTCTTCTAAGTCCCTCGGGAAGAGTGAAAGACGCGCACGTTCATTTTTAGAGCTCCTAGACCTTCCTATAAGAAGTTAGACAAAAAGTAGCTTCGAAAAACGCTTAGGTTAAGTTTCAGAGTTGCTTCTAATGTACCAATGCTGGACTTAGACATAATTTCACTCTCACAACATTATGGCTGGTTGGAGACAGTCCGAACCACAAGTACCGGGTCCATGGTTCTGGCCGTATACTGGGGGGACGGGGACGACTCCCATTAACCCCTGACTATACCGGGGATACGCTTATCACAATGCCTTTCTGGTCTGTGCTGAAGCAGGGCATTCTGGCAGCCAAGTGGCTTGACCTTTATTAGTGAGCCTGGTTACCCCCTCTCGGAACCACAGACTTAGAAATCGCCAGCTCATATACAGTGCATAAAATATATTTATATATATATACCCTTATACACCATTTTCATAAAAAATATCACAAAATTCTTCTAAGTCCCTCGGGAAGAGTGAAAGACGCGCACGTTCATTTTTAGAGCTCCTAGACCTTCCTATAAGAAGTTAGACAAAAAGTAGCTTCGAAAAACGCTTAGGTTAAGTTTCAGAGTTGCTTCTAATGTACCAAAGCTGGACTTAGACATAATTTCACTCTCACAACATTATGGCTGGTTGGAGACAGTCCGAACCACAAGTACCGGGTCCATGGTTCTGGGCGTATACTGGGGGGACGGGGACGACTCCCATTAACCCCTGACTATACCGGGGATACGCTTATCACAATGCCTTTCTGGTCTGTGCTGAAGCAGGGCATTCTGGCAGCCAAGTGGCTTGACCTTTATTAGTGAGCCTGGTTACCCCCTCTCGGAACCACAGACTTAGAAATCGCCAGCTCATATACAGTGCATAAAATATATTTATATATATACCCTTATACACCATTTTAATAAAAAATATCACAAAATTCTTCTAAGTCCCTCGGGAAGAGTGAAAGACGCGCACGTTCATTTTCAGAGCTCCTAGACCTTCCTATAAGAAGTTAGCCAAAAAGTAGCTTCGAAAAACGCTTAGGTTAAGTTTCAGAGTTGCTTCTTATGTACCAAAGCTGGACTTAGACATAATTTCACTCTCACAACATTATGGCTGGTTGGAGACAGTCCGAACCACAAGTACCGGGTCCATGGTTCTTGCCGTATACTGGGGGGACGGGGACGACTCTCATTAGCCCCTGACTATACCGGGGATACGCTTATCACAATGCCTTTCTGGTCTGTGCTGAAGCAGGGCATTCTGGCAGCCAAGTTGCTTGACCTTTATTAGTGAGCCTGGTTACCCCCTCTCGGAACCACAGACTTAGAAATCGCCAGCTCATATACAGTGCATAAAATATATTTATATATATACCCTTATACACCATTTTAATAAAAAATATCACAAAATTCTTCTAAGTCCCTCGGGAAGAGTGAAAGACGCGCACGTTAATTTTCAGAGCTCCAAGACCTTCCTATAAGAAGTTAGCCAAAACGTAGCTTCGAAAAACGCTTAGGTTAAGTTTCAGAGTTGCTTCTAATGTACCAATGCTGGACTTAGACATAATTTCACTCTCACAACATTATGGCTGGTTGGAGACAGTCCGAACCACAAGTACCGGGTCCATGGTTCTGGGCGTATACTGGGGGGACGGGGACGACTCCCATTAACCCCTGACTATACCGGGGATACGCTAATCACAATGCCTTTCTGGTCTGTGCTGAAGCAGGGCATTCTGGCAGCCAAGTGGCTTGACCTTTATTAGTGAGCCTGGTTACCCCCTCTCGGAACCACAGACTTAGAAATCGCCAGCTCATATACAGTGCATAAAATATATTTATATATATACCCTTATACACCATTTTAATAAAAAATATCACAAAATTCTTCTAAGTCCCTCGGGAAGAGTGAAAGACGCGCACGTTCATTTTCAGTGCTCCTAGACCTTCCTATAAGAATTTAGCCAAAAAGTAGCTTCGAAAAACGCTTAGGTTAAGTTTCAGAGTTGCTTCTAATGTACCAAAGCTGGACTTAGACATAATTTCACTCTCACAACATTATGGCTGGTTGGAGACAGTCCGAACCACAAGTACCGGGTCCATGGTTCTTGCCGTATACTGGGGGGACGGGGACGACTCTCATTAACCCCTGACTATACCGGGGATACGCTTATCACAATGCCTTTCTGGTCTGTGCTGAAGCAGGGCATTCTGGCAGCCAAGTGGCTTGACCTTTATTAGTGAGCCTGCTTACCCCCTCTCGGAACCACAGACTTAGAAATCGCCAGCTCATATACAGTGCATAAAATATATTTATATATATACCCTTATACACCATTTTAATAAAAAATATCACAAAATTCTTCTAAGTCCCTCGGGAAGAGTGAAAGACGCGCACGTTCATTTTCAGAGCTCCTAGACCTTCCTATAAGAAGTTAGCCAAAAAGTAGCTTCGAAAAACGCTTAGGTTAAGTTTCAGAGTTGCTTCTAATGTACCAAAGCTGGACTTAGACATAATTTCACTCTCACAACATTATGGCTGGTTGGAGACAGTCCGAACCACAAGTACCGGGTCCATGGTTCTGGGCGTATACTGGGGGGGGACGGGGACGACTCCCATTAACCCCTGACTATACCGGGGATACGCTTATCACAATGCCTTTCTGGTCTGTGCTGAAGCAGGGCATTCTGGCAGCCAAGTGGCTTGACCTTTATTAGTGAGCCTGGTTACTCCCTCTCGGATCCACAGACTTAGAAATCGCCAGCTCATATACAGTGCATAAAATATATTTATATATATACCCTTATACACCATTTTAATAAAAAATATCACAAAATTCTTCTAAGTCCCTCGGGAAGAGTGAAAGACGCGCACGTTCATTTTCAGAGCTCCAAGACCTTCCTATAAGAAGTTAGCCAAAACGTAGCTTCGAAAAACGCTTAGGTTAAGTTTCAGAGTTGCTTCTAATGTACCAATGCTGGACTTAGACATAATTTCACTCTCACAACATTATGGCTGGTTGGAGACAGTCCGAACCACAAGTACCGGGTCCATGGTTCTGGCCGTATACTGGGGGGACGGGGACGACTCCCATTAACCCCTGACTATACCGGGGATACGCTTATCACAATGCCTTTCTGGTCTGTGCTGAAGCAGGGCATTCTGGCAGCCAAGTGGCTTGACCTTTATTAGTGAGCCTGGTTACCCCCTCTCGGAACCACAGACTTAGAAATCGCCAGCTCATATACAGTGCATAAAATATATTTATATATATATACCCTTATACACCATTTTCATAAAAAATATCACAAAATTCTTCTAAGTCCCTCGGGAAGAGTGAAAGACGCGCACGTTCATTTTCAGAGCTCCTAGACCTTCCTATAAGAAGTTAGCCAAAAAGTAGCTTCGAAAAACGCTTAGGTTAAGTTTCAGAGTTGCTTCTAATGTACCAAAGCTGGACTTAGACATAATTTCACTCTCACAACATTATGGCTGGTTGGAGACAGTCCGAACCACAAGTACCGGGTCCATGGTTCTGGGCGTATACTGGGGGGACGGGGACGACTCCCATTAACCCCTGACTATACCGGGGATACGCTTATCACAATGCCTTTCTGGTCTGTGCTGAAGCAGGGCATTCTGGCAGCCAAGTGGCTTGACCTTTATTAGTGAGCCTGGTTACCCCCTCTCGGAACCACAGACTTAGAAATCGCCAGCTCATATACAGTGCATAAAATATATTTATATATATACCCTTATACACCATTTTAATAAAAAATATCACAAAATTCTTCTAAGTCCCTCGGGAAGAGTGAAAGACGCGCACGTTCATTTTCAGAGCTCCTAGACCTTCCTATAAGAAGTTAGCCAAAAAGTAGCTTCGAAAAACGCTTAGGTTAAGTTTCAGAGTTGCTTCTAATGTACCAAAGCTGGACTTAGACATAATTTCACTCTCACAACATTATGGCTGGTTGGAGACAGTCCGAACCACAAGTACCGGGTCCATGGTTCTTGCCGTATACTGGGGGGACGGGGACGACTCTCATTAACCCCTGACTATACCGGGGATACGCTTATCACAATGCCTTTCTGGTCTGTGCTGAAGCAGGGCATTCTGGCAGCCAAGTGGCTTGACCTTTATTAGTGAGCCTGGTTACCCCCTCTCGGAACCACAGACTTAGAAATCGCCAGCTCATATACAGTGCATAAAATATATTTATATATATACCCTTATACACCATTTTAATAAAAAATATCACAAAATTCTTCTAAGTCCCTCGGGAAGAGTGAAAGACGCGCACGTTCATTTTCAGAGCTCCAAGACCTTCCTATAAGAAGTTAGCCAAAAAGTAGCTTCGAAAAACGCTTAGGTTAAGTTTCAGAGTTGCTTCTAATGTACCAATGCTGGACTTAGACATAATTTCACTCTCACAACATTATGGCTGGTTGGAGACAGTCCGAACCACAAGTACCGGGTCCATGGTTCTGGCCGTATACTGGGGGGACGGGGACGACTCCCATTAACCCCTGACTATACCGGGGATACGCTTATCACAATGCCTTTCTGGTCTGTGCTGAAGCAGGGCATTCTGGCAGCCAAGTGGCTTGACCTTTATTAGTGAGCCTGGTTACCCCCTCTCGGAACCACAGACTTAGAAATCGCCAGCTCATATACAGTGCATAAAATATATTTATATATATATACCCTTATACACCATTTTCATAAAAAATATCACAAAATTCTTCTAAGTCCCTCGGGAAGAGTGAAAGACGCGCACGTTCATTTTCAGAGCTCCTAGACCTTCCTATAAGAAGTTAGCCAAAAAGTAGCTTCGAAAAACGCTTAGGTTAAGTTTCAGAGTTGCTTCTAATGTACCAAAGCTGGACTTAGACATAATTTCACTCTCACAACATTATGGCTGGTTGGAGACAGTCCGAACCACAAGTACCGGGTCCATGGTTCTGGGCGTATACTGGGGGGACGGGGACGACTCCCATTAACCCCTGACTATACCGGGGATACGCTTATCACAATGCCTTTCTGGTCTGTGCTGAAGCAGGGCATTCTGGCAGCCAAGTGGCTTGACCTTTATTAGTGAGCCTGGTTACCCCCTCTCGGAACCACAGACTTAGAAATCGCCAGCTCATATACAGTGCATAAAATATATTTATATATATACCCTTATACACCATTTTAATAAAAAATATCACAAAATTCTTCTAAGTCCCTCGGGAAGAGTGAAAGACGCGCACGTTCATTTTCAGAGCTCCTAGACCTTCCTATAAGAAGTTAGCCAAAAAGTAGCTTCGAAAAACGCTTAGGTTAAGTTTCAGAGTTGCTTCTAATGTACCAAAGCTGGACTTAGACATAATTTCACTCTCACAACATTATGGCTGGTTGGAGACAGTCCGAACCACAAGTACCGGGTCCATGGTTCTTGCCGTATACTGGGGGGACGGGGACGACTCTCATTAACCCCTGACTATACCGGGGATACGCTTATCACAATGCCTTTCTGGTCTGTGCTGAAGCAGGGCATTCTGGCAGCCAAGTGGCTTGACCTTTATTAGTGAGCCTGGTTACCCCCTCTCGGAACCACAGACTTAGAAATCGCCAGCTCATATACAGTGCATAAAATATATTTATATATATACCCTTATACACCATTTTAATAAAAAATATCACAAAATTCTTCTAAGTCCCTCGGGAAGAGTGAAAGACGCGCACGTTCATTTTCAGAGCTCCAAGACCTTCCTATAAGAAGTTAGCCAAAAAGTAGCTTCGAAAAACGCTTAGGTTAAGTTTCAGAGTTGCTTCTAATGTACCAATGCTGGACTTAGACATAATTTCACTCTCACAACATTATGGCTGGTTGGAGACAGTCCGAACCACAAGTACCGGGTCCATGGTTCTGGCCGTATACTGGGGGGACGGGGACGACTCCCATTAACCCCTGACTATACCGGGGATACGCTTATCACAATGCCTTTCTGGTCTGTGCTGAAGCAGGGCATTCTGGCAGCCAAGTGGCTTGACCTTTATTAGTGAGCCTGGTTACCCCCTCTCGGAACCACAGACTTAGAAATCGCCAGCTCATATACAGTGCATAAAATATATTTATATATATACCCTTATACACCATTTTAATAAAAATATCACAAAATTCTTCTAAGTCCCTCGGGAAGAGTGAAAGACGCGCACGTTCATTTTCAGAGCTCCTAGACCTTCCTATAAGAAGTTAGCCAAAAAGTAGCTTCGAAAAACGCTTAGGTTAAGTTTCAGAGTTGCTTCTAATGTACCAAAGCTGGACTTAGACATAATTTCACTCTCACAACATTATGGCTGGTTGGAGACAGTCCGAACCACAAGTACCGGGTCCATGGTTCTTGCCGTATACTGGGGGGACGGGGACGACTCTCATTAACCCCTGAATATACCGGGGATACGCTTATCACAATGCCTTTCTGGTCTGTGCTGAAGCAGGGCATTCTGGCAGCCAAGTGGCTTGACCTATATTAGTGAGCCTGGTTACCCCCTCTCGGAACCACAGAATTAGAAATCGCCAGCTCATATACAGTGCATAAAATATATTTATATATATACCCTTATACACCATTTTAATAAAAAATATCACAAAATTCTTCTAAGTCCCTCGGGAAGAGTGATAGACGCGCACGTTCATTTTTAGAGCTCCTAGACCTTCCTATAAGAAGTTAGACAAAAAGTAGCTTCGAAAAACGCTTAGGTTAAGTTTCAGAGTTGCTTCTAATGTACCAAAGCTGGACTTAGACATAATTTCACTCTCACAACATTATGGCTGGTTGGAGACAGTCCGAACCACAAGTACCGGGTCCATGGTTCTGGGCGTATACTGGGGGGACGGGGACGACTCCCATTAACCCCTGACTATACCGGGGATACGCTTATCACAATGCCTTTCTGGTCTGTGCTGAAGCAGGGCATTCTGGCAGCCAAGTGGCTTGACCTTTATTAGTGAGCCTGGTTACCCCCTCTCGGAACCACAGACTTAGAAATCGCCAGCTCATATACAGTGCATAAAATATATTTATATATATACCCTTATACACCATTTTAATAAAAAATATCACAAAATTCTTCTAAGTCCCTCGGGAAGAGTGAAAGACGCGCACGTTCATTTTCAGAGCTCCTAGACCTTCCTATAAGAAGTTAGCCAAAAAGTAGCTTCGAAAAACGCTTAGGTTAAGTTTCAGAGTTGCTTCTAATGTACCAAAGCTGGACTTAGACATACTGTAATTTCACTCTCACAACATTATGGCTGGTTGGAGACAGTCCGAACCACAAGTACCGGGTCCATGGTTCTTGCCGTATACTGGGGGGACGGGGACGACTCTCATTAACCCCTGACTATACCGGGGATACGCTTATCACAATGCCTTTCTGGTCTGTGCTGAAGCAGGGCATTCTGGCAGCCAAGTGGCTTGACCTTTATTAGTGAGCCTGGTTACCCCCTCTCGGAACCACAGACTTAGAAATCGCCAGCTCATATACAGTGCATAAAATATATTTATATATATACCCTTATACACCATTTTAATAAAAAATATCACAAAATTCTTCTAAGTCCCTCGGGAAGAGTGAAAGACGCGCACGTTCATTTTCAGAGCTCCTAGACCTTCCTATAAGAAGTTAGCCAAAAAGTAGCTTCGAAAAACGCTTAGGTTAAGTTTCAGAGTTGCTTCTAATGTACCAAAGCTGGACTTAGACATAATTTCACTCTCACAACATTATGGCTGGTTGGAGACAGTCCGAACCACAAGTACCGGGTCCATGGTTCTTGCCGTATACTGGGGGGACGGGGACGACTCTCATTAACCCCTGACTATACCGGGGATACGCTTATCACAATGCCTTTCTGGTCTGTGCTGAAGCAGGGCATTCTGGCAGCCAAGTGGCTTGACCTATATTAGTGAGCCTGGTTACCCCCTCTCGGAACCACAGAATTAGAAATCGCCAGCTCATATACAGTGCATAAAATATTTATATATATATACCCTTATACACCATTTTAATAAAAAATATCACAAAATTCTTCTAAGTCCCTCGGGAAGAGTGAAAGACGCGCACGTTCATTTTTAGAGCTCCTAGACCTTCCTATAAGAAGTTAGACAAAAAGTAGCTTCGAAAAACGCTTAGGTTAAGTTTCAGAGTTGCTTCTAATGTACCAAAGCTGGACTTAGACATAATTTCACTCTCACAACATTATGGCTGGTTGGAGACAGTCCGAACCACAAGTACCGGGTCCATGGTTCTGGGCGTATACTGGGGGGACGGGGACGACTCCCATTAACCCCTGACTATACCGGGGATACGCTTATCACAATGCCTTTCTGGTCTGTGCTGAAGCAGGGCATTCTGGCAGCCAAGTGGCTTGACCTTTATTAGTGAGCCTGGTTACCCCCTCTCGGAACCACAGACTTAGAAATCGCCAGCTCATATACAGTGCATAAAATATATTTATATATATACCCTTATACACCATTTTAATAAAAAATATCACAAAATTCTTCTAAGTCCCTCGGGAAGAGTGAAAGACGCGCACGTTCATTTTCAGAGCTCCTAGACCTTCCTATAAGAAGTTAGCCAAAAAGTAGCTTCGAAAAACGCTTAGGTTAAGTTTCAGAGTTGCTTCTAATGTACCAAAGCTGGACTTAGACATAATTTCACTCTCACAACATTATGGCTGGTTGGAGACAGTCCGAACCACAAGTACCGGGTCCATGGTTCTTGCCGTATACTGGGGGGACGGGGACGACTCTCATTAACCCCTGACTATACCGGGGATACGCTTATCACAATGCCTTTCTGGTCTGTGCTGAAGCAGGGCATTCTGGCAGCCAAGTGGCTTGACCTTTATTAGTGAGCCTGGTTACCCCCTCTCGGAACCACAGACTTAGAAATCGCCAGCTCATATACAGTGCATAAAATATATTTATATATATACCCTTATACACCATTTTAATAAAAAATATCACAAAATTCTTCTAAGTCCCTCGGGAAGAGTGAAAGACGCGCACGTTCATTTTCAGATCTCCAAGACCTTCCTATAAGAAGTTAGCCAAAAAGTAGCTTCGAAAAACGCTTAGGTTAAGTTTCAGAGTTGCTTCTAATGTACCAATGCTGGACTTAGACATAATTTCACTCTCACAACATTATGGCTGGTTGGAGACAGTCCGAACCACAAGTACCGGGTCCATGGTTCTGGGCGTATACTGGGGGGACGGGGACGACTCCCATTAACCCCTGACTATACCGGGGATACGCTAATCACAATGCCTTTCTGGTCTGTGCTGAAGCAGGGCATTCTGGCAGCCAAGTGGCTTGACCTTTATTAGTGAGCCTGGTTACCCCCTCTCGGAACCACAGACTTAGAAATCGCCAGCTCATATACAGTGCATAAAATATATTTATATATATACCCTTATACACCATTTTAATAAAAAATATCACAAAATTCTTCTAAGTCCCTCGGGAAGAGTGAAAGACGCGCACGTTCATTTTCAGAGCTCCTAGACCTTCCTATAAGAAGTTAGCCAAAAAGTAGCTTCGAAAAACGCTTAGGTTAAGTTTCAGAGTTGCTTCTAATGTACCAAAGCTGGACTTAGACATAATTTCACTCTCACAACATTATGGCTGGTTGGAGACAGTCCGAACCACAAGTACCGGGTCCATGGTTCTTGCCGTATACTGGGGGGACGGGGACGACTCTCATTAACCCCTGACTATACCGGGGATACGCTTATCACAATGCCTTTCTGGTCTGTGCTGAAGCAGGGCATTCTGGCAGCCAAGTGGCTTGACCATTATTAGTGAGCCTGGTTACCCCCTCTCGGAACCACAGACTTAGAAATCGCCAGCTCATATACAGTGCATAAAATATATTTATATATATATACCCTTATACACCATTTTAATAAAAAATATCACAAAATTCTTCTAAGTCCCTCGGGAAGAGTGAAAGACGCGCACGTTCATTTTCAGAGCTCCAAGACCTTCCTATAAGAAGTTAGCCAAAAAGTAGCTTCGAAAAACGCTAAGGTTAAGTTTCAGAGTTGCTTCTAATGTACCAATGCTGGACTTAGACATAATTTCACTCTCACAACATTATGGCTGGTTGGAGACAGTCCGAACCACAAGTACCGGGTCCATGGTTCTGGGCGTATACTGGGGGGACGGGGACGACTCCCATTAACCCCTGACTATACCGGGGATACGCTTATCACAATGCCTTTCTGGTCTGTGCTGAAGCAGGGCATTCTGGCCGCCAAGTGGCTTGACCTTTATTAGTGAGCCTGGTTACCCCCTCTCGGAACCACAGACTTAGAAATCGCCAGCTCATATACAGTGCATAAAATATATTTATATATATACAGTACCCTTATACACCATTTTAATAAAAAATATCACAAAATTCTTCTAAGTCCCTCGGGAAGAGTGAAAGACGCGCACGTTCATTTTCAGAGCTCCTAGACCTTCCTATAAGAAGTTAGCCAAAAAGTAGCTTCGAAAAACGCTTAGGTTAAGTTTCAGAGTTGCTTCTAATGTACCAAAGCTGGACTTAGACATAATTTCACTCTCACAACATTATGGCTGGTTGGAGACAGTCCGAACCACAAGTACCGGGTCCATGGTTCTTGCCGTATACTGGGGGGACGGGGACGACTCTCATTAACCCCTGACTATACCGGGGATACGCTTATCACAATGCCTTTCTGGTCTGTGCTGAAGCAGGGCATTCTGGCAGCCAAGTGGCTTGACCTATATTAGTGAGCCTGGTTACCCCCTCTCGGAACCACAGAATTAGAAATCGCCAGCTCATATACAGTGCATAAAATATATTTATATATATACCCTTATACACCATTTTAATAAAAAATATCACAAAATTCTTCTAAGTCCCTCGGGAAGAGTGAAAGACGCGCACGTTCATTTTTAGAGCTCCTAGACCTTCCTATAAGAAGTTAGACAAAAAGTAGCTTCGAAAAACGCTTAGGTTAAGTTTCAGAGTTGCTTCTAATGTACCAAAGCTGGACTTAGACATAATTTCACTCTCACAACATTATGGCTGGTTGGAGACAGTCCGAACCACAAGTACCGGGTCCATGGTTCTTGCCGTATACTGGGGGGACGGGGACGACTCTCATTAACCCCTGACTATACCGGGGATACGCTTATCACAATGCCTTTCTGGTCTGTGCTGAAGCAGGGCATTCTGGCAGCCAAGTGGCTTGACCTTTATTAGTGAGCCTGGTTACCCCCTCTCGGAACCACAGACTTAGAAATCGCCAGCTCATATACAGTGCATAAAATATATGTATATATATACCCTTATACACCATTTTAATAAAAAATATCACAAAATTCTTCTAAGTCCCTCGGGAAGAGTGAAAGACGCGCACGTTCATTTTCAGAGCTCCTAGACCTTCCTATAAGAAGTTAGCCAAAAAGTAGCTTCGAAAAACGCTTAGGTTAAGTTTCAGAGTTGCTTCTAATGTACCAAAGCTGGACTTAGACATAATTTCACTCTCACAACATTATGGCTGGTTGGAGACAGTCCGAACCACAAGTACCGGGTCCATGGTTCTTGCCGTATACTGGGGGGACGGGGACGACTCTCATTAACCCCTGACTATACCGGGGATACGCTTATCACAATGCCTTTCTGGTCTGTGCTGAAGCAGGGCATTCTGGCAGCCAAGTGGCTTGACCATTATTAGTGAGCCTGGTTACCCCCTCTCGGAACCACAGACTTAGAAATCGCCAGCTCATATACAGTGCATAAAATATATTTATATATATATACCCTTATACACCATTTTAATAAAAAATATCACAAAATTCTTCTAAGTCCCTCGGGAAGAGTGAAAGACGCGCACGTTCATTTTCAGAGCTCCAAGACCTTCCTATAAGAAGTTAGCCAAAAAGTAGCTTCGAAAAACGCTTAGGTTAAGTTTCAGAGTTGCTTCTAATGTACCAATGCTGGACTTAGACATAATTTCACTCTCACAACATTATGGCTGGTTGGAGACAGTCCGAACCACAAGTACCGGGTCCATGGTTCTGGCCGTATACTTGGGGGACGGGGACGACTCCCATTAACCCCTGACTATACCGGGGATACGCTTATCACAATGCCTTTCTGGTCTGTGCTGAAGCAGGGCATTCTGGCCGCCAAGTGGCTTGACCTTTATTAGTGAGCCTGGTTACCCCCTCTCGGAACCACAGACTTAGAAATCGCCAGCTCATATACAGTGCATAAAATATATTTATATATATACCCTTATACACCATTTTAATAAAAAATATCACAAAATTCTTCTAAGTCCCTCGGGAAGAGTGAAAGACGCGCACGTTCATTTTCAGAGCTCCTAGACCTTCCTATAAGAAGTTAGCCAAAAAGTAGCTTCGAAAAACGCTTAGGTTAAGTTTCAGAGTTGCTTCTAATGTACCAAAGCTGGACTTAGACATAATTTCACTCTCACAACATTATGGCTGGTTGGAGACAGTCCGAACCACAAGTACCGGGTCCATGGTTCTTGCCGTATACTGGGGGGACGGGGACGACTCTCATTAACCCCTGACTATACCGGGGATACGCTTATCACAATGCCTTTCTGGTCTGTGCTGAAGCAGGGCATTCTGGCAGCCAAGTGGCTTGACCTATATTAGTGAGCCTGGTTACCCCCTCTCGGAACCACAGAATTAGAAATCGCCAGCTCATATACAGTGCATAAAATATATTTATATATATACCCTTATACACCATTTTAATAAAAAATATCACAAAATTCTTCTAAGTCCCTCGGGAAGAGTGAAAGACGCGCACGTTCATTTTTAGAGCTCCTAGACCTTCCTATAAGAAGTTAGACAAAAAGTAGCTTCGAAAAACGCTTAGGTTAAGTTTCAGAGTTGCTTCTAATGTACCAAAGCTGGACTTAGACATAATTTCACTCTCACAACATTATGGCTGGTTGGAGACAGTCCGAACCACAAGTACCGGGTCCATGGTTCTTGCCGTATACTGGGGGGACGGGGACGACTCTCATTAACCCCTGACTATACCGGGGATACGCTTATCACAATGCCTTTCTGGTCTGTGCTGAAGCAGGGCATTCTGGCAGCCAAGTGGCTTGACCTTTATTAGTGAGCCTGGTTACCCCCTCTCGGAACCACAGACTTAGAAATCGCCAGCTCATATACAGTGCATAAAATATATTTATATATATACCCTTATACACCATTTTAATAAAAAATATCACAAAATTCTTCTAAGTCCCTCAGGAAGAGTGAAAGACGCGCACGTTCATTTTCAGAGCTCCTAGACCTTCCTATAAGAAGTTAGCCAAAAAGTAGCTTCGAAAAACGCTTAGGTTAAGTTTCAGAGTTGCTTCTAATGTACCAAAGCTGGACTTAGACATAATTTCACTCTCACAACATTATGGCTGGTTGGAGACAGTCCGAACCACAAGTACCGGGTCCATGGTTCTTGCCGTATACTGGGGGGACGGGGACGACTCTCATTAACCCCTGACTATACCGGGGATACGCTTATCACAATGCCTTTCTGGTCTGTGCTGAAGCAGGGCATTCTGGCCGCCAAGTGGCTTGACCTTTATTAGTGAGCCTGGTTACCCCCTCTCGGAACCACAGACTTAGAAATCGCCAGCTCATATACAGTGCATAAAATATATTTATATATATACCCTTATACACCATTTTAATAAAAAATATCACAAAATTCTTCTAAGTCCCTCGGGAAGAGTGAAAGACGCGCACGTTCATTTTCAGAGCTCCAAGACCTTCCTATAAGAAGTTAGCCAAAAAGTAGCTTCGAAAAACGCTTAGGTTAAGTTTCAGAGTTGCTTCTAATGTACCAATGCTGGACTTAGACATAATTTCACTCTCACAACATTATGGCTGGTTGGAGACAGTCCGAACCACAAGTACCGGGTCCATGGTTCTGGCCGTATACTGGGGGGACGGGGACGACTCCCATTAACCCCTGACTATACCGGGGATACGCTTATCACAATGCCTTTCTGGTCTGTGCTGAAGCAGGGCATTCTGGCAGCCAAGTGGCTTGACCTTTATTAGTGAGCCTGGTTACCCCCTCTCGGAACCACAGACTTAGAAATCGCCAGCTCATATACAGTGCATAAAATATATTTATATATATACCCTTATACACCATTTTAATAAAAATATCACAAAATTCTTCTAAGTCCCTCGGGAAGAGTGAAAGACGCGCACGTTCATTTTCAGAGCTCCTAGACCTTCCTATAAGAAGTTAGCCAAAAAGTAGCTTCGAAAAACGCTTAGGTTAAGTTTCAGAGTTGCTTCTAATGTACCAAAGCTGGACTTAGACATAATTTCACTCTCACAACATTATGGCTGGTTGGAGACAGTCCGAACCACAAGTACCGGGTCCATGGTTCTTGCCGTATACTGGGGGGACGGGGACGACTCTCATTAACCCCTGAATATACCGGGGATACGCTTATCACAATGCCTTTCTGGTCTGTGCTGAAGCAGGGCATTCTGGCAGCCAAGTGGCTTGACCTATATTAGTGAGCCTGGTTACCCCCTCTCGGAACCACAGAATTAGAAATCGCCAGCTCATATACAGTGCATAAAATATATTTATATATATACCCTTATACACCATTTTAATAAAAAATATCACAAAATTCTTCTAAGTCCCTCGGGAAGAGTGAAAGACGCGCACGTTCATTTTTAGAGCTCCTAGACCTTCCTATAAGAAGTTAGACAAAAAGTAGCTTCGAAAAACGCTTAGGTTAAGTTTCAGAGTTGCTTCTAATGTACCAAAGCTGGACTTAGACATAATTTCACTCTCACAACATTATGGCTGGTTGGAGACAGTCCGAACCACAAGTACCGGGTCCATGGTTCTGGGCGTATACTGGGGGGACGGGGACGACTCCCATTAACCCCTGACTATACCGGGGATACGCTTATCACAATGCCTTTCTGGTCTGTGCTGAAGCAGGGCATTCTGGCAGCCAAGTGGCTTGACCTTTATTAGTGAGCCTGGTTACCCCCTCTCGGAACCACAGACTTAGAAATCGCCAGCTCATATACAGTGCATAAAATATATTTATATATATACCCTTATACACCATTTTAATAAAAAATATCACAAAATTCTTCTAAGTCCCTCGGGAAGAGTGAAAGACGCGCACGTTCATTTTCAGAGCTCCTAGACCTTCCTATAAGAAGTTAGCCAAAAAGTAGCTTCGAAAAACGCTTAGGTTAAGTTTCAGAGTTGCTTCTAATGTACCAAAGCTGGACTTAGACATACTGTAATTTCACTCTCACAACATTATGGCTGGTTGGAGACAGTCCGAACCACAAGTACCGGGTCCATGGTTCTTGCCGTATACTGGGGGGACGGGGACGACTCTCATTAACCCCTGACTATACCGGGGATACGCTTATCACAATGCCTTTCTGGTCTGTGCTGAAGCAGGGCATTCTGGCAGCCAAGTGGCTTGACCTTTATTAGTGAGCCTGGTTACCCCCTCTCGGAACCACAGACTTAGAAATCGCCAGCTCATATACAGTGCATAAAATATATTTATATATATACCCTTATACACCATTTTAATAAAAAATATCACAAAATTCTTCTAAGTCCCTCGGGAAGAGTGAAAGACGCGCACGTTCATTTTCAGATCTCCAAGACCTTCCTATAAGAAGTTAGCCAAAAAGTAGCTTCGAAAAACGCTTAGGTTAAGTTTCAGAGTTGCTTCTAATGTACCAATGCTGGACTTAGACATAATTTCACTCTCACAACATTATGGCTGGTTGGAGACAGTCCGAACCACAAGTACCGGGTCCATGGTTCTGGGCGTATACTGGGGGGACGGGGACGACTCCCATTAACCCCTGACTATACCGGGGATACGCTAATCACAATGCCTTTCTGGTCTGTGCTGAAGCAGGGCATTCTGGCAGCCAAGTGGCTTGACCTTTATTAGTGAGCCTGGTTACCCCCTCTCGGAACCACAGACTTAGAAATCGCCAGCTCATATACAGTGCATAAAATATATTTATATATATACCCTTATACACCATTTTAATAAAAATATCACAAAATTCTTCTAAGTCCCTCGGGAAGAGTGAAAGACGCGCACGTTCATTTTCAGAGCTCCTAGACCTTCCTATAAGAAGTTAGCCAAAAAGTAGCTTCGAAAAACGCTTAGGTTAAGTTTCAGAGTTGCTTCTAATGTACCAAAGCTGGACTTAGACATAATTTCACTCTCACAACATTATGGCTGGTTGGAGACAGTCCGAACCACAAGTACCGGGTCCATGGTTCTTGCCGTATACTGGGGGGACGGGGACGACTCTCATTAACCCCTGACTATACCGGGGATACGCTTATCACAATGCCTTTCTGGTCTGTGCTGAAGCAGGGCATTCTGGCAGCCAAGTGGCTTGACCTATATTAGTGAGCCTGGTTACCCCCTCTCGGAACCACAGAATTAGAAATCGCCAGCTCATATACAGTGCATAAAATATATTTATATATATACCCTTATACACCATTTTAATAAAAAATATCACAAAATTCTTCTAAGTCCCTCGGGAAGAGTGAAAGACGCGCACGTTCATTTTTAGAGCTCCTAGACCTTCCTATAAGAAGTTAGACAAAAAGTAGCTTCGAAAAACGCTTAGGTTAAGTTTCAGAGTTGCTTCTAATGTACCAAAGCTGGACTTAGACATAATTTCACTCTCACAACATTATGGCTGGTTGGAGACAGTCCGAACCACAAGTACCGGGTCCATGGTTCTGGGCGTATACTGGGGGGACGGGGACGACTCCCATTAACCCCTGACTATACCGGGGATACGCTTATCACAATGCCTTTCTGGTCTGTGCTGAAGCAGGGCATTCTGGCAGCCAAGTGGCTTGACCTTTATTAGTGAGCCTGGTTACCCCCTCTCGGAACCACAGACTTAGAAATCGCCAGCTCATATACAGTGCATAAAATATATTTATATATATACCCTTATACACCATTTTAATAAAAAATATCACAAAATTCTTCTAAGTCCCTCGGGAAGAGTGAAAGACGCGCACGTTCATTTTCAGAGCTCCTAGACCTTCCTATAAGAAGTTAGCCAAAAAGTAGCTTCGAAAAACGCTTAGGTTAAGTTTCAGAGTTGCTTCTAATGTACCAAAGCTGGACTTAGACATAATTTCACTCTCACAACATTATGGCTGGTTGGAGACAGTCCGAACCACAAGTACCGGGTCCATGGTTCTTGCCGTATACTGGGGGGACGGGGACGACTCTCATTAACCCCTGACTATACCGGGGATACGCTTATCACAATGCCTTTCTGGTCTGTGCTGAAGCAGGGCATTCTGGCAGCCAAGTGGCTTGACCTTTATTAGTGAGCCTGGTTACCCCCTCTCGGAACCACAGACTTAGAAATCGCCAGCTCATATACAGTGCATAAAATATATTTATATATATACCCTTATACACCATTTTAATAAAAAATATCACAAAATTCTTCTAAGTCCCTCGGGAAGAGTGAAAGACGCGCACGTTCATTTTCAGATCTCCAAGACCTTCCTATAAGAAGTTAGCCAAAAAGTAGCTTCGAAAAACGCTTAGGTTAAGTTTCAGAGTTGCTTCTAATGTACCAATGCTGGACTTAGACATAATTTCACTCTCACAACATTATGGCTGGTTGGAGACAGTCCGAACCACAAGTACCGGGTCCATGGTTCTGGGCGTATACTGGGGGGACGGGGACGACTCCCATTAACCCCTGACTATACCGGGGATACGCTAATCACAATGCCTTTCTGGTCTGTGCTGAAGCAGGGCATTCTGGCAGCCAAGTGGCTTGACCTTTATTAGTGAGCCTGGTTACCCCCTCTCGGAACCACAGACTTAGAAATCGCCAGCTCATATACAGTGCATAAAATATATTTATATATATACCCTTATACACCATTTTAATAAAAAATATCACAAAATTCTTCTAAGTCCCTCGGGAAGAGTGAAAGACGCGCACGTTCATTTTCAGAGCTCCTAGACCTTCCTATAAGAAGTTAGCCAAAAAGTAGCTTCGAAAAACGCTTAGGTTAAGTTTCAGAGTTGCTTCTAATGTACCAAAGCTGGACTTAGACATAATTTCACTCTCACAACATTATGGCTGGTTGGAGACAGTCCGAACCACAAGTACCGGGTCCATGGTTCTTGCCGTATACTGGGGGGACGGGTACGACTCTCATTAACCCCTGACTATACCGGGGATACGCTTATCACAATGCCTTTCTGGTCTGTGCTGAAGCAGGGCATTCTGGCAGCCAAGTGGCTTGACCATTATTAGTGAGCCTGGTTACCCCCTCTCGGAACCACAGACTTAGAAATCGCCAGCTCATATACAGTGCATAAAATATATTTATATATATATACCCTTATACACCATTTTAATAAAAAATATCACAAAATTCTTCTAAGTCCCTCGGGAAGAGTGAAAGACGCGCACGTTCATTTTCAGAGCTCCAAGACCTTCCTATAAGAAGTTAGCCAAAAAGTAGCTTCGAAAAACGCTTAGGTTAAGTTTCAGAGTTGCTTCTAATGTACCAATGCTGGACTTAGACATAATTTCACTCTCACAACATTATGGCTGGTTGGAGACAGTCCGAACCACAAGTACCGGGTCCATGGTTCTGGCCGTATACTGGGGGGACGGGGACGACTCCCATTAACCCCTGACTATACCGGGGATACGCTTATCACAATGCCTTTCTGGTCTGTGCTGAAGCAGGGCATTCTGGCCGCCAAGTGGCTTGACCTTTATTAGTGAGCCTGGTTACCCCCTCTCGGAACCACAGACTTAGAAATCGCCAGCTCATATACAGTGCATAAAATATATTTATATATATACAGTACCCTTATACACCATTTTAATAAAAAATATCACAAAATTCTTCTAAGTCCCTCGGGAAGAGTGAAAGACGCGCACGTTCATTTTCAGAGCTCCTAGACCTTCCTATAAGAAGTTAGCCAAAAAGTAGCTTCGAAAAACGCTTAGGTTAAGTTTCAGAGTTGCTTCTAATGTACCAAAGCTGGACTTAGACATAATTTCACTCTCACAACATTATGGCTTGTTGGAGACAGTCCGAACCACAAGTACCGGGTCCATGGTTCTTGCCGTATACTGGGGGGACGGGGACGACTCTCATTAACCCCTGACTATACCGGGGATACGCTTATCACAATGCCTTTCTGGTCTGTGCTGAAGCAGGGCATTCTGGCAGCCAAGTGGCTTGACCTATATTAGTGAGCCTGGTTACCCCCTCTCGGAACCACAGAATTAGAAATCGCCAGCTCATATACAGTGCATAAAATATATTTATATATATACCCTTATACACCATTTTAATAAAAAATATCACAAAATTCTTCTAAGTCCCTCGGGAAGAGTGAAAGACGCGCACGTTCATTTTTAGAGCTCCTAGACCTTCCTATAAGAAGTTAGACAAAAAGTAGCTTCGAAAAACGCTTAGGTTAAGTTTCAGAGTTGCTTCTAATGTACCAAAGCTGGACTTAGACATAATTTCACTCTCACAACATTATGGCTGGTTGGAGACAGTCCGAACCACAAGTACCGGGTCCATGGTTCTTGCCGTATACTGGGGGGACGGGGACGACTCTCATTAACCCCTGACTATACCGGGGATACGCTTATCACAATGCCTTTCTGGTCTGTGCTGAAGCAGGGCATTCTGGCAGCCAAGTGGCTTGACCTTTATTAGTGAGCCTGGTTACCCCCTCTCGGAACCACAGACTTAGAAATCGCCAGCTCATATACAGTGCATAAAATATATTTATATATATACCCTTATACACCATTTTAATAAAAAATATCACAAAATTCTTCTAAGTCCCTCGGGAAGAGTGAAAGACGCGCACGTTCATTTTCAGAGCTCCTAGACCTTCCTATAAGAAGTTAGCCAAAAAGTAGCTTCGAAAAACGCTTAGGTTAAGTTTCAGAGTTGCTTCTAATGTACCAAAGCTGGACTTAGACATAATTTCACTCTCACAACATTATGGCTGGTTGGAGACAGTCCGAACCACAAGTACCGGGTCCATGGTTCTGGGCGTATACTGGGGGGACGGGGACGACTCCATTAACCCCTGACTATACCGGGGATACGCTAATCACAATGCCTTTCTGGTCTGTGCTGAAGCAGGGCATTCTGGCAGCCAAGTGGCTTGACCTTTATTAGTGAGCCTGGTTACCCCCTCTCGGAACCACAGACTTAGAAATCGCCAGCTCATATACAGTGCATAAAATATATTTATATATATACCCTTATACACCATTTTAATAAAAAATATCACAAAATTCTTCTAAGTCCCTCGGGAAGAGTGAAAGACGCGCACGTTCATTTTCAGAGCTCCTAGACCTTCCTATAAGAAGTTAGCCAAAAAGTAGCTTCGAAAAACGCTTAGGTTAAGTTTCAGAGTTGCTTCTAATGTACCAAAGCTGGACTTAGACATAATTTCACTCTCACAACATTATGGCTGGTTGGAGACAGTCCGAACCACAAGTACCGGGTCCATGGTTCTTGCCGTATACTGGGGGGACGGGTACGACTCTCATTAACCCCTGACTATACCGGGGATACGCTTATCACAATGCCTTTCTGGTCTGTGCTGAAGCAGGGCATTCTGGCAGCCAAGTGGCTTGACCATTATTAGTGAGCCTGGTTACCCCCTCTCGGAACCACAGACTTAGAAATCGCCAGCTCATATACAGTGCATAAAATATATTTATATATATATACCCTTATACACCATTTTAATAAAAAATATCACAAAATTCTTCTAAGTCCCTCGGGAAGAGTGAAAGACGCGCACGTTCATTTTCAGAGCTCCAAGACCTTCCTATAAGAAGTTAGCCAAAAAGTAGCTTCGAAAAACGCTTAGGTTAAGTTTCAGAGTTGCTTCTAATGTACCAATGCTGGACTTAGACATAATTTCACTCTCACAACATTATGGCTGGTTGGAGACAGTCCGAACCACAAGTACCGGGTCCATGGTTCTGGCCGTATACTGGGGGGACGGGGACGACTCCCATTAACCCCTGACTATACCGGGGATACGCTTATCACAATGCCTTTCTGGTCTGTGCTGAAGCAGGGCATTCTGGCCGCCAAGTGGCTTGACCTTTATTAGTGAGCCTGGTTACCCCCTCTCGGAACCACAGACTTAGAAATCGCCAGCTCATATACAGTGCATAAAATATATTTATATATATACAGTACCCTTATACACCATTTTAATAAAAAATATCACAAAATTCTTCTAAGTCCCTCGGGAAGAGTGAAAGACGCGCACGTTCATTTTCAGAGCTCCTAGACCTTCCTATAAGAAGTTAGCCAAAAAGTAGCTTCGAAAAACGCTTAGGTTAAGTTTCAGAGTTGCTTCTAATGTACCAAAGCTGGACTTAGACATAATTTCACTCTCACAACATTATGGCTTGTTGGAGACAGTCCGAACCACAAGTACCGGGTCCATGGTTCTTGCCGTATACTGGGGGGACGGGGACGACTCTCATTAACCCCTGACTATACCGGGGATACGCTTATCACAATGCCTTTCTGGTCTGTGCTGAAGCAGGGCATTCTGGCAGCCAAGTGGCTTGACCTATATTAGTGAGCCTGGTTACCCCCTCTCGGAACCACAGAATTAGAAATCGCCAGCTCATATACAGTGCATAAAATATATTTATATATATACCCTTATACACCATTTTAATAAAAAATATCACAAAATTCTTCTAAGTCCCTCGGGAAGAGTGAAAGACGCGCACGTTCATTTTTAGAGCTCCTAGACCTTCCTATAAGAAGTTAGACAAAAAGTAGCTTCGAAAAACGCTTAGGTTAAGTTTCAGAGTTGCTTCTAATGTACCAAAGCTGGACTTAGACATAATTTCACTCTCACAACATTATGGCTGGTTGGAGACAGTCCGAACCACAAGTACCGGGTCCATGGTTCTTGCCGTATACTGGGGGGACGGGGACGACTCTCATTAACCCCTGACTATACCGGGGATACGCTTATCACAATGCCTTTCTGGTCTGTGCTGAAGCAGGGCATTCTGGCAGCCAAGTGGCTTGACCTTTATTAGTGAGCCTGGTTACCCCCTCTCGGAACCACAGACTTAGAAATCGCCAGCTCATATACAGTGCATAAAATATATTTATATATATACCCTTATACACCATTTTAATAAAAAATATCACAAAATTCTTCTAAGTCCCTCGGGAAGAGTGAAAGACGCGCACGTTCATTTTCAGAGCTCCTAGACCTTCCTATAAGAAGTTAGCCAAAAAGTAGCTTCGAAAAACGCTTAGGTTAAGTTTCAGAGTTGCTTCTAATGTACCAAAGCTGGACTTAGACATAATTTCACTCTCACAACATTATGGCTGGTTGGAGACAGTCCGAACCACAAGTACCGGGTCCATGGTTCTTGCCGTATACTGGGGGGACGGGGACGACTCTCATTAACCCCTGACTATACCGGGGATACGCTTATCACAATGCCTTTCTGGTCTGTGCTGAAGCAGGGCATTCTGGCAGCCAAGTGGCTTGACCATTATTAGTGAGCCTGGTTACCCCCTCTCGGAACCACAGACTTAGAAATCGCCAGCTCATATACAGTGCATAAAATATATTTATATATATATACCCTTATACACCATTTTAATAAAAAATATCACAAAATTCTTCTAAGTCCCTCGGGAAGAGTGAAAGACGCGCACGTTCATTTTCAGAGCTCCAAGACCTTCCTATAAGAAGTTAGCCAAAAAGTAGCTTCGAAAAACGCTTAGGTTAAGTTTCAGAGTTGCTTCTAATGTACCAAAGCTGGACTTAGACATAATTTCACTCTCACAACATTATGGCTGGTTGGAGACAGTCCGAACCACAAGTACCGGGTCCATGGTTCTTGCCGTATACTGGGGGGACGGGGACGACTCTCATTAACCCCTGACTATACCGGGGATACGCTTATCACAATGCCTTTCTGGTCTGTGCTGAAGCAGGGCATTCTGGCAGCCAAGTGGCTTGACCTATATTAGTGAGCCTGGTTACCCCCTCTCGGAACCACAGAATTAGAAATCGCCAGCTCATATACAGTGCATAAAATATATTTATATATATACCCTTATACACCATTTTAATAAAAAATATCACAAAATTCTTCTAAGTCCCTCGGGAAGAGTGAAAGACGCGCACGTTCATTTTTAGAGCTCCTAGACCTTCCTATAAGAAGTTAGACAAAAAGTAGCTTCGAAAAACGCTTAGGTTAAGTTTCAGAGTTGCTTCTAATGTACCAAAGCTGGACTTAGACATAATTTCACTCTCACAACATTATGGCTGGTTGGAGACAGTCCGAACCACAAGTACCGGGTCCATGGTTCTTGCCGTATACTGGGGGGACGGGGACGACTCTCATTAACCCCTGACTATACCGGGGATACGCTTATCACAATGCCTTTCTGGTCTGTGCTGAAGCAGGGCATTCTGGCAGCCAAGTGGCTTGACCTTTATTAGTGAGCCTGGTTACCCCCTCTCGGAACCACAGACTTAGAAATCGCCAGCTCATATACAGTGCATAAAATATATTTATATATATACCCTTATACACCATTTTAATAAAAAATATCACAAAATTCTTCTAAGTCCCTCGGGAAGAGTGAAAGACGCGCACGTTCATTTTCAGAGCTCCTAGACCTTCCTATAAGAAGTTAGCCAAAAAGTAGCTTCGAAAAACGCTTAGGTTAAGTTTCAGAGTTGCTTCTAATGTACCAAAGCTGGACTTAGACATAATTTCACTCTCACAACATTATGGCTGGTTGGAGACAGTCCGAACCACAAGTACCGGGTCCATGGTTCTTGCCGTATACTGGGGGGACGGGGACGACTCTCATTAACCCCTGACTATACCGGGGATACGCTTATCACAATGCCTTTCTGGTCTGTGCTGAAGCAGGGCATTCTGGCCGCCAAGTGGCTTGACCTTTATTAGTGAGCCTGGTTACCCCCTCTCGGAACCACAGACTTAGAAATCGCCAGCTCATATACAGTGCATAAAATATATTTATATATATACCCTTATACACCATTTTAATAAAAAATATCACAAAATTCTTCTAAGTCCCTCGGGAAGAGTGAAAGACGCGCACGTTCATTTTCAGAGCTCCTAGACCTTCCTATAAGAAGTTAGCCAAAAAGTAGCTTCGAAAAACGCTTAGGTTAAGTTTCAGAGTTGCTTCTAATGTACCAAAGCTGGACTTAGACATAATTTCACTCTCACAACATTATGGCTGGTTGGAGACAGTCCGAACCACAAGTACCGGGTCCATGGTTCTTGCCGTATACTGGGGGGACGGGGACGACTCTCATTAACCCCTGACTATACCGGGGATACGCTTATCACAATGCCTTTCTGGTCTGTGCTGAAGCAGGGCATTCTGGCAGCCAAGTGGCTTGACCTATATTAGTGAGCCTGGTTACCCCCTCTCGGAACCACAGAATTAGAAATCGCCAGCTCATATACAGTGCATAAAATATATTTATATATATACCCTTATACACCATTTTAATAAAAAATATCACAAAATTCTTCTAAGTCCCTCGGGAAGAGTGAAAGACGCGCACGTTCATTTTTAGAGCTCCTAGACCTTCCTATAAGAAGTTAGACAAAAAGTAGCTTCGAAAAACGCTTAGGTTAAGTTTCAGAGTTGCTTCTAATGTACCAAAGCTGGACTTAGACATAATTTCACTCTCACAACATTATGGCTGGTTGGAGACAGTCCGAACCACAAGTACCGGGTCCATGGTTCTTGCCGTATACTGGGGGGACGGGGACGACTCTCATTAACCCCTGACTATACCGGGGATACGCTTATCACAATGCCTTTCTGGTCTGTGCTGAAGCAGGGCATTCTGGCAGCCAAGTGGCTTGACCTTTATTAGTGAGCCTGGTTACCCCCTCTCGGAACCACAGACTTAGAAATCGCCAGCTCATATACAGTGCATAAAATATATTTATATATATACCCTTATACACCATTTTAATAAAAAATATCACAAAATTCTTCTAAGTCCCTCGGGAAGAGTGAAAGACGCGCACGTTCATTTTCAGAGCTCCTAGACCTTCCTATAAGAAGTTAGCCAAAAAGTAGCTTCGAAAAACGCTTAGGTTAAGTTTCAGAGTTGCTTCTAATGTACCAAAGCTGGACTTAGACATAATTTCACTCTCACAACATTATGGCTGGTTGGAGACAGTCCGAACCACAAGTACCGGGTCCATGGTTCTTGCCGTATACTGGGGGGACGGGGACGACTCTCATTAACCCCTGACTATACCGGGGATACGCTTATCACAATGCCTTTCTGGTCTGTGCTGAAGCAGGGCATTCTGGCCGCCAAGTGGCTTGACCTTTATTAGTGAGCCTGGTTACCCCCTCTCGGAACCACAGACTTAGAAATCGCCAGCTCATATACAGTGCATAAAATATATTTATATATATACCCTTATACACCATTTTAATAAAAAATATCACAAAATTCTTCTAAGTCCCTCGGGAAGAGTGAAAGACGCGCACGTTCATTTTCAGAGCTCCTAGACCTTCCTATAAGAAGTTAGCCAAAAAGTAGCTTCGAAAAACGCTTAGGTTAAGTTTCAGAGTTGCTTCTAATGTACCAAAGCTGGACTTAGACATAATTTCACTCTCACAACATTATGGCTGGTTGGAGACAGTCCGAACCACAAGTACCGGGTCCATGGTTCTTGCCGTATACTGGGGGGACGGGGACGACTCTCATTAACCCCTGACTATACCGGGGATACGCTTATCACAATGCCTTTCTGGTCTGTGCTGAAGCAGGGCATTCTGGCAGCCAAGTGGCTTGACCTATATAAGTGAGCCTGGTTACCCCCTCTCGGAACCACAGAATTAGAAATCGCCAGCTCATATACAGTGCATAAAATATATTTATATATATACCCTTATACACCATTTTAATAAAAAATATCACAAAATTCTTCTAAGTCCCTCGGGAAGAGTGAAAGACGCGCACGTTCATTTTTAGAGCTCCTAGACCTTCCTATAAGAAGTTAGACAAAAAGTAGCTTCGAAAAACGCTTAGGTTAAGTTTCAGAGTTGCTTCTAATGTACCAAAGCTGGACTTAGACATAATTTCACTCTCACAACATTATGGCTGGTTGGAGACAGTCCGAACCACAAGTACCGGGTCCATGGTTCTTGCCGTATACTGGGGGGACGGGGACGACTCTCATTAACCCCTGACTATACCGGGGATACGCTTATCACAATGCCTTTCTGGTCTGTGCTGAAGCAGGGCATTCTGGCAGCCAAGTGGCTTGACCTTTATTAGTGAGCCTGGTTACCCCCTCTCGGAACCACAGACTTAGAAATCGCCAGCTCATATACAGTGCATAAAATATATTTATATATATACCCTTATACACCATTTTAATAAAAAATATCACAAAATTCTTCTAAGTCCCTCGGGAAGAGTGAAAGACGCGCACGTTCATTTTCAGAGCTCCTAGACCTTCCTATAAGAAGTTAGCCAAAAAGTAGCTTCGAAAAACGCTTAGGTTAAGTTTCAGAGTTGCTTCTAATGTACCAAAGCTGGACTTAGACATAATTTCACTCTCACAACATTATGGCTGGTTGGAGACAGTCCGAACCACAAGTACCGGGTCCATGGTTCTTGCCGTATACTGGGGGGACGGGGACGACTCTCATTAACCCCTGACTATACCGGGGATACGCTTATCACAATGCCTTTCTGGTCTGTGCTGAAGCAGGGCATTCTGGCAGCCAAGTGGCTTGACCTATATTAGTGAGCCTGGTTACCCCCTCTCGGAACCACAGAATTAGAAATCGCCAGCTCATATACAGTGCATAAAATATATTTATATATATACCCTTATACACCATTTTAATAAAAAATATCACAAAATTCTTCTAAGTCCCTCGGGAAGAGTGAAAGACGCGCACGTTCATTTTTAGAGCTCCTAGACCTTCCTATAAGAAGTTAGACAAAAAGTAGCTTCGAAAAACGCTTAGGTTAAGTTTCAGAGTTGCTTCTAATGTACCAAAGCTGGACTTAGACATAATTTCACTCTCACAACATTATGGCTGGTTGGAGACAGTCCGAACCACAAGTACCGGGTCCATGGTTCTTGCCGTATACTGGGGGGACGGGGACGACTCTCATTAACCCCTGACTATACCGGGGATACGCTTATCACAATGCCTTTCTGGTCTGTGCTGAAGCAGGGCATTCTGGCAGCCAAGTGGCTTGACCTTTATTAGTGAGCCTGGTTACCCCCTCTCGGAACCACAGACTTAGAAATCGCCAGCTCATATACAGTGCATAAAATATATTTATATATATACCCTTATACACCATTTTAATAAAAAATATCACAAAATTCTTCTAAGTCCCTCGGGAAGAGTGAAAGACGCGCACGTTCATTTTCAGAGCTCCTAGACCTTCCTATAAGAAGTTAGCCAAAAAGTAGCTTCGAAAAACGCTTAGGTTAAGTTTCAGAGTTGCTTCTAATGTACCAAAGCTGGACTTAGACATAATTTCACTCTCACAACATTATGGCTGGTTGGAGACAGTCCGAACCACAAGTACCGGGTCCATGGTTCTTGCCGTATACTGGGGGGACGGGGACGACTCTCATTAACCCCTGACTATACCGGGGATACGCTTATCACAATGCCTTTCTGGTCTGTGCTGAAGCAGGGCATTCTGGCAGCCAAGTGGCTTGACCTTTATTAGTGAGCCTGGTTACCCCCTCTCGGAACCACAGACTTAGAAATCGCCAGCTCATATACAGTGCATAAAATATATTTATATATATACCCTTATACACCATTTTAATAAAAAATATCACAAAATTCTTCTAAGTCCCTCGGGAAGAGTGAAAGACGCGCACGTTCATTTTCAGAGCTCCTAGACCTTCCTATAAGAAGTTAGCCAAAAAGTAGCTTCGAAAAACGCTTAGGTTAAGTTTCAGAGTTGCTTCTAATGTACCAAAGCTGGACTTAGACATAATTTCACTCTCACAACATTATGGCTGGTTGGAGACAATCCGAACCACAAGTACCGGGTCCATGGTTCTTGCCGTATACTGGGGGGACGGGGACGACTCTCATTAACCCCTGACTATACCGGGGATACGCTTATCACAATGCCTTTCTGGTCTGTGCTGAAGCAGGGCATTCTGGCAGCCAAGTGGCTTGACCTATATAAGTGAGCCTGGTTACCCCCTCTCGGAACCACAGAATTAGAAATCGCCAGCTCATATACAGTGCATAAAATATATTTATATATATACCCTTATACACCATTTTAATAAAAAATATCACAAAATTCTTCTAAGTCCCTCGGGAAGAGTGAAAGACGCGCACGTTCATTTTTAGAGCTCCTAGACCTTCCTATAAGAAGTTAGACAAAAAGTAGCTTCGAAAAACGCTTAGGTTAAGTTTCAGAGTTGCTTCTAATGTACCAAAGCTGGACTTAGACATAATTTCACTCTCACAACATTATGGCTGGTTGGAGACAGTCCGAACCACAAGTACCGGGTCCATGGTTCTTGCCGTATACTGGGGGGACGGGGACGACTCTCATTAACCCCTGACTATACCGGGGATACGCTTATCACAATGCCTTTCTGGTCTGTGCTGAAGCAGGGCATTCTGGCAGCCAAGTGGCTTGACCTTTATTAGTGAGCCTGGTTACCCCCTCTCGGAACCACAGACTTAGAAATCGCCAGCTCATATACAGTGCATAAAATATATTTATATATATACCCTTATACACCATTTTAATAAAAAATATCACAAAATTCTTCTAAGTCCCTCGGGAAGAGTGAAAGACGCGCACGTTCATTTTCAGAGCTCCTAGACCTTCCTATAAGAAGTTAGCCAAAAAGTAGCTTCGAAAAACGCTTAGGTTAAGTTTCAGAGTTGCTTCTAATGTACCAAAGCTGGACTTAGACATAATTTCACTCTCACAACATTATGGCTGGTTGGAGACAGTCCGAACCACAAGTACCGGGTCCATGGTTCTTGCCGTATACTGGGGGGACGGGGACGACTCTCATTAACCCCTGACTATACCGGGGATACGCTTATCACAATGCCTTTCTGGTCTGTGCTGAAGCAGGGCATTCTGGCAGCCAAGTGGCTTGACCTATATTAGTGAGCCTGGTTACCCCCTCTCGGAACCACAGAATTAGAAATCGCCAGCTCATATACAGTGCATAAAATATATTTATATATATACCCTTATACACCATTTTAATAAAAAATATCACAAAATTCTTCTAAGTCCCTCGGGAAGAGTGAAAGACGCGCACGTTCATTTTTAGAGCTCCTAGACCTTCCTATAAGAAGTTAGACAAAAAGTAGCTTCGAAAAACGCTTAGGTTAAGTTTCAGAGTTGCTTCTAATGTACCAAAGCTGGACTTAGACATAATTTCACTCTCACAACATTATGGCTGGTTGGAGACAGTCCGAACCACAAGTACCGGGTCCATGGTTCTTGCCGTATACTGGGGGGACGGGGACGACTCTCATTAACCCCTGACTATACCGGGGATACGCTTATCACAATGCCTTTCTGGTCTGTGCTGAAGCAGGGCATTCTGGCAGCCAAGTGGCTTGACCTTTATTAGTGAGCCTGGTTACCCCCTCTCGGAACCACAGACTTAGAAATCGCCAGCTCATATACAGTGCATAAAATATATTTATATATATACCCTTATACACCATTTTAATAAAAAATATCACAAAATTCTTCTAAGTCCCTCGGGAAGAGTGAAAGACGCGCACGTTCATTTTCAGAGCTCCTAGACCTTCCTATAAGAAGTTAGCCAAAAAGTAGCTTCGAAAAACGCTTAGGTTAAGTTTCAGAGTTGCTTCTAATGTACCAAAGCTGGACTTAGACATAATTTCACTCTCACAACATTATGGCTGGTTGGAGACAGTCCGAACCACAAGTACCGGGTCCATGGTTCTTGCCGTATACTGGGGGGACGGGGACGACTCTCATTAACCCCTGACTATACCGGGGATACGCTTATCACAATGCCTTTCTGGTCTGTGCTGAAGCAGGGCATTCTGGCAGCCAAGTGGCTTGACCTTTATTAGTGAGCCTGGTTACCCCCTCTCGGAACCACAGACTTAGAAATCGCCAGCTCATATACAGTGCATAAAATATATTTATATATATACCCTTATACACCATTTTAATAAAAAATATCACAAAATTCTTCTAAGTCCCTCGGGAAGAGTGAAAGACGCGCACGTTCATTTTCAGAGCTCCTAGACCTTCCTATAAGAAGTTAGCCAAAAAGTAGCTTCGAAAAACGCTTAGGTTAAGTTTCAGAGTTGCTTCTAATGTACCAAAGCTGGACTTAGACATAATTTCACTCTCACAACATTATGGCTGGTTGGAGACAGTCCGAACCACAAGTACCGGGTCCATGGTTCTTGCCGTATACTGGGGGGACGGGGACGACTCTCATTAACCCCTGACTATACCGGGGATACGCTTATCACAATGCCTTTCTGGTCTGTGCTGAAGCAGGGCATTCTGGCAGCCAAGTGGCTTGACCTTTATTAGTGAGCCTGGTTACCCCCTCTCGGAACCACAGACTTAGAAATCGCCAGCTCATATACAGTGCATAAAATATATTTATATATATACCCTTATACACCATTTTAATAAAAAATATCACAAAATTCTTCTAAGTCCCTCGGGAAGAGTGAAAGACGCGCGCGTTCATTTTCAGAGCTCCAAGACCTTCCTATAAGAAGTTAGCCAAAAAGTAGCTTCGAAAAACGCTTAGGTTAAGTTTCAGAGTTGCTTCTAATGTACCAATGCTGGACTTAGACATAATTTCACTCTCACAACATTATGGCTGGTTGGAGACAGTCCGAACCACAAGTACCGGGTCCATGGTTCTGGCCGTATACTGGGGGGACGGGGACGACTCCCATTAACCCCTGACTATACCGGGGATACGCTTATCACAATGCCTTTCTGGTCTGTGCTGAAGCAGGGCATTCTGGCAGCCAAGTGGCTTGACCTTTATTAGTGAGCCTGGTTACCCCCTCTCGGAACCACAGAATTAGAAATCGCCAGCTCATATACAGTGCATAAAATATATTTATATATATACCCTTATACACCATTTTAATAAAAAATATCACAAAATTCTTCTAAGTCCCTCGGGAAGAGTGAAAGACGCGCACGTTCATTTTTAGAGCTCGTAGACCTTCCTATTAGAAGTTAGACAAAAAGTAGCTTCGAAAAACGCTTAGGTTAAGTTTCAGAGTTGCTTCTAATGTACCAAAGCTGGACTTAGACATAATTTCACTCTCACAACATTATGGCTGGTTGGAGACAGTCCGAACCACAAGTACCGGGTCCATGGTTCTGGGCGTATACTGGGGGGACGGGGACGACTCCCATTAACCCCTGACTATACCGGGGATACGCTAATCACAATGCCTTTCTGGTCTGTGCTGAAGCAGGGCATTCTGGCAGCCAAGTGGCTTGACCTTTATTAGTGAGCCTGGTTACCCCCTCTCGGAACCACAGACTTAGAAATCGCCAGCTCATATACAGTGCATAAAATATATTTATATATATACCCTTATACACCATTTTAATAAAAAATATCACAAAATTCTTCTAAGTCCCTCGGGAAGAGTGAAAGACGCGCACGTTCATTTTCAGAGCTCCAAGACCTTCCTATAAGAAGTTAGCCAAAAAGTAGCTTCGAAAAACGCTTAGGTTAAGTTTCAGAGTTGCTTCTAATGTACCAATGCTGGACTTAGACATAATTTCACTCTCACAACATTATGGCTGGTTGGAGACAGTCCGAACCACAAGTACCGGGTCCATGGTTCTGGGCGTATACTGGGGGGACGGGGACGACTCCCATTAACCCCTGACTATACCGGGGATACGCTAATCACAATGCCTTTCTGGTCTGTGCTGAAGCAGGGCATTCTGGCAGCCAAGTGGCTTGACCTTTATTAGTGAGCCTGGTTACCCCCTCTCGGAACCACAGACTTAGAAATCGCCAGCTCATATACAGTGCATAAAATATATTTATATATATAGCCTTATACACCATTTTAATAAAAAATATCACAAAATTCTTCTAAGTCCCTCGGGAAGAGTGAAAGACGCGCACGTTCATTTTCAGAGCTCCTAGACCTTCCTATAAGAAGTTAGCCAAAAAGTAGCTTCGAAAAACGCTTAGGTTAAGTTTCAGAGTTGCTTCTAATGTACCAAAGCTGGACTTAGACATAATTTCACTCTCACAACATTATGGCTGGTTGGAGACAGTCCGAACCACAAGTACCGGGTCCATGGTTCTTGCCGTATACTGGGGGGACGGGGACGACTCTCATTAACCCCTGACTATACCGGGGATACGCTTATCACAATGCCTTTCTGGTCTGTGCTGAAGCAGGGCATTCTGGCAGCCAAGTGGCTTGACCTTTATTAGTGAGCCTGGTTACCCCCTCTCGGAACCACAGACTTAGAAATCGCCAGCTCATATACAGTGCATAAAATATATTTATATATATACCCTTATACACCATTTTAATAAAAAATATCACAAAATTCTTCTAAGTCCCTCGGGAAGAGTGAAAGACGCGCACGTTCATTTTCAGAGCTCCAAGACCTTCCTATAAGAAGTTAGCCAAAAAGTAGCTTCGAAAAACGCTTAGGTTAAGTTTCAGAGTTGCTTCTAATGTACCAATGCTGGACTTAGACATAATTTCACTCTCACAACATTATGGCTGGTTGGAGACAGTCCGAACCACAAGTACCGGGTCCATGGTTCTGGCCGTATACTGGGGGGACGGGGACGACTCCCATTAACCCCTGACTATACCGGGGATACGCTTATCACAATGCCTTTCTGGTCTGTGCTGAAGCAGGGCATTCTGGCAGCCAAGTGGCTTGACCTTTATTAGTGAGCCTGGTTACCCCCTCTCGGAACCACAGAATTAGAAATCGCCAGCTCATATACAGTGCATAAAATATATTTATATATATACCCTTATACACCATTTTAATAAAAAATATCACAAAATTCTTCTAAGTCCCTCGGGAAGAGTGAAAGACGCGCACGTTCATTTTTAGAGCTCCTAGACCTTCCTATAAGAAGTTAGACAAAAAGTAGCTTCGAAAAACGCTTAGGTTAAGTTTCAGAGTTGCTTCTAATGTACCAAAGCTGGACTTAGACATAATTTCACTCTCACAACATTATGGCTGGTTGGAGACAGTCCGAACCACAAGTACCGGGTCCATGGTTCTGGGCGTATACTGGGGGGACGGGGACGACTCCCATTAACCCCTGACTATACCGGGGATACGCTAATCACAATGCCTTTCTGGTCTGTGCTGAAGCAGGGCATTCTGGCAGCCAAGTGGCTTGACCTTTATTAGTGAGCCTGGTTACCCCCTCTCGGAACCACAGACTTAGAAATCGCCAGCTCATATACAGTGCATAAAATATATTTATATATATACCCTTATACACCATTTTAATAAAAAATATCACAAAATTCTTCTAAGTCCCTCGGGAAGAGTGAAAGACGCGCACGTTCATTTTCAGAGCTCCAAGACCTTCCTATAAGAAGTTAGCCAAAAAGTAGCTTCGAAAAACGCTTAGGTTAAGTTTCAGAGTTGCTTCTAATGTACCAATGCTGGACTTAGACATAATTTCACTCTCACAACATTATGGCTGGTTGGAGACAGTCCGAACCACAAGTACCGGGTCCATGGTTCTGGGCGTATACTGGGGGGACGGGGACGACTCCCATTAACCCCTGACTATACCGGGGATACGCTAATCACAATGCCTTTCTGGTCTGTGCTGAAGCAGGGCATTCTGGCAGCCAAGTGGCTTGACCTTTATTAGTGAGCCTGGTTACCCCCTCTCGGAACCACAGACTTAGAAATCGCCAGCTCATATACAGTGCATAAAATATATTTATATATATACCCTTATACACCATTTTAATAAAAAATATCACAAAATTCTTCTAAGTCCCTCGGGAAGAGTGAAAGACGCGCACGTTCATTTTCAGAGCTCCTAGACCTTCCTATAAGAAGTTAGCCAAAAAGTAGCTTCGAAAAACGCTTAGGTTAAGTTTCAGAGTTGCTTCTAATGTACCAAAGCTGGACTTAGACATAATTTCACTCTCACAACATTATGGCTGGTTGGAGACAGTCCGAACCACAAGTACCGGGTCCATGGTTCTTGCCGTATACTGGGGGGACGGGGACGACTCTCATTAACCCCTGACTATACCGGGGATACGCTTATCACAATGCCTTTCTGGTCTGTGCTGAAGCAGGGCATTCTGGCAGCCAAGTGGCTTGACCTTTATTAGTGAGCCTGGTTACCCCCTCTCGGAACCACAGACTTAGAAATCGCCAGCTCATATACAGTGCATAAAATATATTTATATATATACCCTTATACACCATTTTAATAAAAAATATCACAAAATTCTTCTAAGTCCCTCGGGAAGAGTGAAAGACGCGCACGTTCATTTTCAGAGCTCCAAGACCTTCCTATAAGAAGTTAGCCAAAAAGTAGCTTCGAAAAACGCTTAGGTTAAGTTTCAGAGTTGCTTCTAATGTACCAATGCTGGACTTAGACATAATTTCACTCTCACAACATTATGGCTGGTTGGAGACAGTCCGAACCACAAGTACCGGGTCCATGGTTCTGGCCGTATACTGGGGGGACGGGGACGACTCCCATTAACCCCTGACTATACCGGGGATACGCTTATCACAATGCCTTTCTGGTCTGTGCTGAAGCAGGGCATTCTGGCAGCCAAGTGGCTTGACCTTTATTAGTGAGCCTGGTTACCCCCTCTCGGAACCACAGAATTAGAAATCGCCAGCTCATATACAGTGCATAAAATATATTTATATATATACCCTTATACACCATTTTAATAAAAAATATCACAAAATTCTTCTAAGTCCCTCGGGAAGAGTGAAAGACGCGCACGTTCATTTTTAGAGCTCGTAGACCTTCCTATTAGAAGTTAGACAAAAAGTAGCTTCGAAAAACGCTTAGGTTAAGTTTCAGAGTTGCTTCTAATGTACCAAAGCTGGACTTAGACATAATTTCACTCTCACAACATTATGGCTGGTTGGAGACAGTCCGAACCACAAGTACCGGGTCCATGGTTCTGGGCGTATACTGGGGGGACGGGGACGACTCCCATTAACCCCTGACTATACCGGGGATACGCTAATCACAATGCCTTTCTGGTCTGTGCTGAAGCAGGGCATTCTGGCAGCCAAGTGGCTTGACCTTTATTAGTGAGCCTGGTTACCCCCTCTCGGAACCACAGACTTAGAAATCGCCAGCTCATATACAGTGCATAAAATATATTTATATATATACCCTTATACACCATTTTAATAAAAAATATCACAAAATTCTTCTAAGTCCCTCGGGAAGAGTGAAAGACGCGCACGTTCATTTTCAGAGCTCCAAGACCTTCCTATAAGAAGTTAGCCAAAAAGTAGCTTCGAAAAACGCTTAGGTTAAGTTTCAGAGTTGCTTCTAATGTACCAATGCTGGACTTAGACATAATTTCACTCTCACAACATTATGGCTGGTTGGAGACAGTCCGAACCACAAGTACCGGGTCCATGGTTCTGGGCGTATACTGGGGGGACGGGGACGACTCCCATTAACCCCTGACTATACCGGGGATACGCTAATCACAATGCCTTTCTGGTCTGTGCTGAAGCAGGGCATTCTGGCAGCCAAGTGGCTTGACCTTTATTAGTGAGCCTGGTTACCCCCTCTCGGAACCACAGACTTAGAAATCGCCAGCTCATATACAGTGCATAAAATATATTTATATATATAGCCTTATACACCATTTTAATAAAAAATATCACAAAATTCTTCTAAGTCCCTCGGGAAGAGTGAAAGACGCGCACGTTCATTTTCAGAGCTCCTAGACCTTCCTATAAGAAGTTAGCCAAAAAGTAGCTTCGAAAAACGCTTAGGTTAAGTTTCAGAGTTGCTTCTAATGTACCAAAGCTGGACTTAGACATAATTTCACTCTCACAACATTATGGCTGGTTGGAGACAGTCCGAACCACAAGTACCGGGTCCATGGTTCTTGCCGTATACTGGGGGGACGGGGACGACTCTCATTAACCCCTGACTATACCGGGGATACGCTTATCACAATGCCTTTCTGGTCTGTGCTGAAGCAGGGCATTCTGGCAGCCAAGTGGCTTGACCTTTATTAGTGAGCCTGGTTACCCCCTCTCGGAACCACAGACTTAGAAATCGCCAGCTCATATACAGTGCATAAAATATATTTATATATATACCCTTATACACCATTTTAATAAAAAATATCACAAAATTCTTCTAAGTCCCTCGGGAAGAGTGAAAGACGCGCACGTTCATTTTCAGAGCTCCAAGACCTTCCTATAAGAAGTTAGCCAAAAAGTAGCTTCGAAAAACGCTTAGGTTAAGTTTCAGAGTTGCTTCTAATGTACCAATGCTGGACTTAGACATAATTTCACTCTCACAACATTATGGCTGGTTGGAGACAGTCCGAACCACAAGTACCGGGTCCATGGTTCTGGCCGTATACTGGGGGGACGGGGACGACTCCCATTAACCCCTGACTATACCGGGGATACGCTTATCACAATGCCTTTCTGGTCTGTGCTGAAGCAGGGCATTCTGGCAGCCAAGTGGCTTGACCTTTATTAGTGAGCCTGGTTACCCCCTCTCGGAACCACAGAATTAGAAATCGCCAGCTCATATACAGTGCATAAAATATATTTATATATATACCCTTATACACCATTTTAATAAAAAATATCACAAAATTCTTCTAAGTCCCTCGGGAAGAGTGAAAGACGCGCACGTTCATTTTTAGAGCTCCTAGACCTTCCTATAAGAAGTTAGACAAAAAGTAGCTTCGAAAAACGCTTAGGTTAAGTTTCAGAGTTGCTTCTAATGTACCAAAGCTGGACTTAGACATAATTTCACTCTCACAACATTATGGCTGGTTGGAGACAGTCCGAACCACAAGTACCGGGTCCATGGTTCTGGGCGTATACTGGGGGGACGGGGACGACTCCCATTAACCCCTGACTATACCGGGGATACGCTAATCACAATGCCTTTCTGGTCTGTGCTGAAGCAGGGCATTCTGGCAGCCAAGTGGCTTGACCTTTATTAGTGAGCCTGGTTACCCCCTCTCGGAACCACAGACTTAGAAATCGCCAGCTCATATACAGTGCATAAAATATATTTATATATATACCCTTATACACCATTTTAATAAAAAATATCACAAAATTCTTCTAAGTCCCTCGGGAAGAGTGAAAGACGCGCACGTTCATTTTCAGAGCTCCAAGACCTTCCTATAAGAAGTTAGCCAAAAAGTAGCTTCGAAAAACGCTTAGGTTAAGTTTCAGAGTTGCTTCTAATGTACCAATGCTGGACTTAGACATAATTTCACTCTCACAACATTATGGCTGGTTGGAGACAGTCCGAACCACAAGTACCGGGTCCATGGTTCTGGGCGTATACTGGGGGGACGGGGACGACTCCCATTAACCCCTGACTATACCGGGGATACGCTAATCACAATGCCTTTCTGGTCTGTGCTGAAGCAGGGCATTCTGGCAGCCAAGTGGCTTGACCTTTATTAGTGAGCCTGGTTACCCCCTCTCGGAACCACAGACTTAGAAATCGCCAGCTCATATACAGTGCATAAAATATATTTATATATATACCCTTATACACCATTTTAATAAAAAATATCACAAAATTCTTCTAAGTCCCTCGGGAAGAGTGAATGACGCGCACGTTCATTTTCAGAGCTCCTAGACCTTCCTATAAGAAGTTAGCCAAAAAGTAGCTTCGAAAAACGCTTAGGTTAAGTTTCAGAGTTGCTTCTAATGTACCAAAGCTGGACTTAGACATAATTTCACTCTCACAACATTATGGCTGGTTGGAGACAGTCCGAACCACAAGTACCGGGTCCATGGTTCTTGCCGTATACTGGGGGGACGGGGACGACTCTCATTAACCCCTGACTATACCGGGGATACGCTTATCACAATGCCTTTCTGGTCTGTGCTGAAGCAGGGCATTCTGGCAGCCAAGTGGCTTGACCTTTATTAGTGAGCCTGGTTACCCCCTCTCGGAACCACAGACTTAGAAATCGCCAGCTCATATACAGTGCATAAAATATATTTATATATATACCCTTATACACCATTTTAATAAAAAATATCACAAAATTCTTCTAAGTCCCTCGGGAAGAGTGAAAGACGCGCACGTTCATTTTCAGAGCTCCAAGACCTTCCTATAAGAAGTTAGCCAAAAAGTAGCTTCGAAAAACGCTTAGGTTAAGTTTCAGAGTTGCTTCTAATGTACCAATGCTGGACTTAGACATAATTTCACTCTCACAACATTATGGCTGGTTGGAGACAGTCCGAACCACAAGTACCGGGTCCATGGTTCTGGCCGTATACTGGGGGGACGGGGACGACTCCCATTAACCCCTGACTATACCGGGGATACGCTTATCACAATGCCTTTCTGGTCTGTGCTGAAGCAGGGCATTCTGGCAGCCAAGTGGCTTGACCTTTATTAGTGAGCCTGGTTACCCCCTCTCGGAACCACAGAATTAGAAATCGCCAGCTCATATACAGTGCATAAAATATATTTATATATATACCCTTATACACCATTTTAATAAAAAATATCACAAAATTCTTCTAAGTCCCTCGGGAAGAGTGAAAGACGCGCACGTTCATTTTTAGAGCTCCTAGACCTTCCTAAAAGAAGTTAGACAAAAAGTAGCTTCGAAAAACGCTTAGGTTAAGTTTCAGAGTTGCTTCTAATGTACCAAAGCTGGACTTAGACATAATTTCACTCTCACAACATTATGGCTGGTTGGAGACAGTCCGAACCACAAGTACCGGGTCCATGGTTCTGGGCGTATACTGGGGGGACGGGGACGACTCCCATTAACCCCTGACTATACCGGGGATACGCTTATCACAATGCCTTTCTGATCTGTGCTGAAGCAGGGCATTCTGGCAGCCAAGTGGCTTGACCTTTATTAGTGAGCCTGGTTACCCCCTCTCGGAACCACAGACTTAGAAATCGCCAGCTCATATACAGTGCATAAAATATATTTATATATATACCCTTATACACCATTTTAATAAAAAATATCACAAAATTCTTCTAAGTCCCTCGGGAATAGTGAAAGACGCGCACGTTCATTTTCAGAGCTCCTAGACCTTCCTATAAGAAGTTAGCCAAAAAGTAGCTTCGAAAAACGCTTAGGTTAAGTTTCAGAGTTGCTTCTAATGTACCAAAGCTGGACTTAGACATAATTTCACTCTCACAACATTATGGCTGGTTGGAGACAGTCCGAACCACAAGTACCGGGTCCATGGTTCTTGCCGTATACTGGGGGGACGGGGACGACTCTCATTAACCCCTGACTATACCGGGGATACGCTTATCACAATGCCTTTCTGGTCTGTGCTGAAGCAGGGCATTCTGGCAGCCAAGTGGCTTGACCTTTATTAGTGAGCCTGGTTACCCCCTCTCGGAACCACAGACTTAGAAATCGCCAGCTCATATACAGTGCATAAAATATATTTATATATATACCCTTATACACCATTTTAATAAAAAATATCACAAAATTCTTCTAAGTCCCTCGGGAAGAGTGAAAGACGCGCACGTTCATTTTCAGAGCTCCAAGACCTTCCTATAAGAAGTTAGCCAAAAAGTAGCTTCGAAAAACGCTTAGGTTAAGTTTCAGAGTTGCTTCTAATGTACCAAAGCTGGACTTAGACATAATTTCACTCTCACAACATTATGGCTGGTTGGAGACAGTCCGAACCACAAGTACCGGGTCCATGGTTCTTGCCGTATACTGGGGGGACGGGGACGACTCTCATTAACCCCTGACTATACCGGGGATACGCTTATCACAATGCCTTTCTGGTCTGTGCTGAAGCAGGGCATTCTGGCAGCCAAGTGGCTTGACCTTTATTAGTGAGCCTGGTTACCCCCTCTCGGAACCACAGACTTAGAAATCGCCAGCTCATATACAGTGCATAAAATATATTTATATATATACCCTTATACACCATTTTAATAAAAAATATCACAAAATTCTTCTAAGTCCCTCGGGAAGAGTGAAAGACGCGCACGTTCATTTTCAGAGCTCCAAGACCTTCCTATAAGAAGTTAGCCAAAAAGTAGCTTCGAAAAACGCTTAGGTTAAGTTTCAGAGTTGCTTCTAATGTACCAATGCTGGACTTAGACATAATTTCACTCTCACAACATTATGGCTGGTTGGAGACAGTCCGAACCACAAGTACCGGGTCCATGGTTCTGGCCGTATACTGGGGGGACGGGGACGACTCCCATTAACCCCTGACTATACCGGGGATACGCTTATCACAATGCCTTTCTGGTCTGTGCTGAAGCAGGGCATTCTGGCAGCCAAGTGGCTTGACCTTTATTAGTGAGCCTGGTTACCCCCTCTCGGAACCACAGAATTAGAAATCGCCAGCTCATATACAGTGCATAAAATATATTTATATATATACCCTTATACACCATTTTAATAAAAAATATCACAAAATTCTTTTAAGTCCCTCGGGAAGAGTGAAAGACGCGCACGTTCATTTTTAGAGCTCCTAGACCTTCCTATAAGAAGTTAGCCAAAAAGTAGCTTCGAAAAACGCTTAGGTTAAGTTTCAGAGTTGCTTCTAATGTACCAAAGCTGGACTTAGACATAATTTCACTCTCACAACATTATGGCTGGTTGGAGACAGTCCGAACCACAAGTACCGGGTCCATGGTTCTGGGCGTATACTGGGGGGACGGGGACGACTCCCATTAACCCCTGACTATACCGGGGATACGCTTATCACAATGCCTTTCTGGTCTGTGCTGAAGCAGGGCATTCTGGCAGCCAAGTGGCTTGACCTTTATTAGTGAGCCTGGTTACCCCCTCTCGGAACCACAGACTTAGAAATCGCCAGCTCATATACAGTGCATAAAATATATTTATATATATACCCTTATACACCATTTTAATAAAAAATATCACAAAATTCTTCTAAGTCCCTCGGGAAGAGTGAAAGACGCGCACGTTCATTTTTAGAGCTCCTAGACCTTCCTATAAGAAGTTAGCCAAAAAGTAGCTTCGAAAAACGCTTAGGTTAAGTTTCAGAGTTGCTTCTAATGTACCAAAGCTGGACTTAGACATAATTTCACTCTCACAACATTATGGCTGGTTGGAGACAGTCCGAACCACAAGTACCGGGTCCATGGTTCTGGGCGTATACTGGGGGGACGGGGACGACTCCCATTAACCCCTGACTATACCGGGGATACGCTTATCACAATGCCTTTCTGGTCTGTGCTGAAGCAGGGCATTCTGGCAGCCAAGTGGCTTTACCTTTATTAGTGAGCCTGGTTACCCCCTCTCGGAACCACAGACGTAGAAATCGCCAGCTCATATACAGTGCATAAAATATATTTATATATATACCCTTATACACCATTTTAATAAAAAATATCACAAAATTCTTCTAAGTCCCTCGGGAAGAGTGAAAGACGCGCACGTTCATTTTTAGAGCTCCTAGACCTTCCTATAAGAAGTTAGCCAAAAAGTAGCTTCGAAAAACGCTTAGGTTAAGTTTCAGAGTTGCTTCTAATGTACCAAAGCTGGACTTAGACATAATTTCACTCTCACAACATTATGGCTGGTTGGAGACAGTCCGAACCACAAGTACCGGGTCCATGGTTCTAGGCGTATACTGGGGGGACGGGGACGACTCCCATTAACCCCTGACTATACCGGGGATACGCTTATCACAATGCCTTTCTGGTCTGTGCTGAAGCAGGGCATTCTGGCAGCCAAGTGGCTTGACCTTTATTAGTGAGCCTGGTTACCCCCTCTCGGAACCACAGACTTAGAAATCGCCAGCTCATATACAGTGCATAAAATATATTTATATATATACCCTTATACACCATTTTAATAAAAAATATCACAAAATTCTTCTAAGTCCCTCGGGAAGAGTGAAAGACGCGCACGTTCATTTTTAGAGCTCCTAGACCTTCCTATAAGAAGTTAGCCAAAAAGTAGCTTCGAAAAACGCTTAGGTTAAGTTTCAGAGTTGCTTCTAATGTACCAAAGCTGGACTTAGACATAATTTCACTCTCACAACATTATGGCTGGTTGGAGACAGTCCGAACAACAAGTACCGGGTCCATGGTTCTGGGCGTATACTGGGGGGACGGGGACGACTCCCATTAACCCCTGACTATACCGGGGATACGCTTATCACAATGCCTTTCTGGTCTGTGCTGAAGCAGGGCATTCTGGCAGCCAAGTGGCTTGACCTTTATTAGTGAGCCTGGTTACCCCCTCTCGGAACCACAGACTTAGAAATCGCCAGCTCATATACAGTGCATAAAATATATTTATATATATACCCTTATACACCATTTTAATAAAAAATATCACAAAATTCTTCTAAGTCCCTCGGGAAGAGTGAAAGACGCGCACGTTCATTTTTAGAGCTCCTAGACCTTCCTATAAGAAGTTAGCCAAAAAGTCGCTTCGAAAAACGCTTAGGTTAAGTTTCAGAGTTGCTTCTAATGTACCAAAGCTGGACTTAGACATAATTTCACTCTCACAACATTATGGCTGGTTGGAGACAGTCCGAACCACAAGTACCGGGTCCATGGTTCTAGGCGTATACTGGGGGGACGGGGACGACTCCCATTAACCCCTGACTATACCGGGGATACGCTTATCACAATGCCTTTCTGGTCTGTGCTGAAGCAGGGCATTCTGGCAGCCAAGTGGCTTGACCTTTATTAGTGAGCCTGGTTACCCCCTCTCGGAACCACAGACTTAGAAATCGCCAGCTCATATACAGTGCATAAAATATATTTATATATATACCCTTATACACCATTTTAATAAAAAATATCACAAAATTCTTCTAAGTCCCTCGGGAAGAGTGAAAGACGCGCACGTTCATTTTCAGAGCTCCTAGACCTTCCTATAAGAAGTTAGCCAAAAAGTAGCTTCGAAAAACGCTTAGGTTAAGTTTCAGAGTTGCTTCTAATGTACCAAAGCTGGACTTAGACATAATTTCACTCTCACAACATTATGGCTGGTTGGAGACAGTCCGAACCACAAGTACCGGGTCCATGGTTCTAGGCGTATACTGGGGGGACGGGGACGACTCCCATTAACCCCTGACTATACCGGGGATACGCTTATCACAATGCCTTTCTGGTCTGTGCTGAAGCAGGGCATTCTGGCAGCCAAGTGGCTTGACCTTTATTAGTGAGCCTGGTTACCCCCTCTCGGAACCACAGACTTAGAAATCGCCAGCTCATATACAGTGCATAAAATATATTTATATATATACCCTTATACACCATTTTAATAAAAAATATCACAAAATTCTTCTAAGTCCCTCGGGAAGAGTGAAAGACGCGCACGTTCATTTTTAGAGCTCCTAGACCTTCCTATAAGAAGTTAGCCAAAAAGTAGCTTCGAAAAACGCTTAGGTTAAGTTTCAGAGTTGCTTCTAATGTACCAAAGCTGGACTTAGACATAATTTCACTCTCACAACATTATGGCTGGTTGGAGACAGTCCGAACCACAAGTACCGGGTCCATGGTTCTAGGCGTATACTGGGGGGACGGGGACGACTCCCATTAACCCCTGACTATACCGGGGATACGCTTATCACAATGCCTTTCTGGTCTGTGCTGAAGCAGGGCATTCTGGCAGCCAAGTGGCTTGACCTTTATTAGTGAGCCTGGTTACCCCCTCTCGGAACCACAGACTTAGAAATCGCCAGCTCATATACAGTGCATAAAATATATTTATATATATACCCTTATACACCATTTTAATAAAAAATATCACAAAATTCTTCTAAGTCCCTCGGGAAGAGTGAAAGACGCGCACGTTCATTTTCAGAGCTCCTAGACCTTCCTATAAGAAGTTAGCCAAAAAGTAGCTTCGAAAAACGCTTAGGTTAAGTTTCAGAGTTGCTTCTAATGTACCAAAGCTGGACTTAGACATAATTTCACTCTCACAACATTATGGCTGGTTGGAGACAGTCCGAACCACAAGTACCGGGTCCATGGTTCTAGGCGTATACTGGGGGGACGGGGACGACTCCCATTAACCCCTGACTATACCGGGGATACGCTTATCACAATGCCTTTCTGGTCTGTGCTGAAGCAGGGCATTCTGGCAGCCAAGTGGCTTGACCTTTATTAGTGAGCCTGGTTACCCCCTCTCGGAACCACAGACTTAGAAATCGCCAGCTCATATACAGTGCATAAAATATATTTATATATATACCCTTATACACCATTTTAATAAAAAATATCACAAAATTCTTCTAAGTCCCTCGGGAAGAGTGAAAGACGCGCACGTTCATTTTTAGAGCTCCTAGACCTTCCTATAAGAAGTTAGCCAAAAAGTAGCTTCGAAAAACGCTTAGGTTAAGTTTCAGAGTTGCTTCTAATGTACCACAGCTGGACTTAGACATAATTTCACTCTCACAACATTATGGCTGGTTGGAGACAGTCCGAACCACAAGTACCGGGTCCATGGTTCTGGGCGTATACTGGGGGGACGGGGACGACTCCCATTAACCCCTGACTATACCGGGGATACGCTTATCACAATGCCTTTCTGGTCTGTGCTGAAGCAGAGCATTCTGGCAGCCAAGTGGCTTGACCTTTATTAGTGAGCCTGGTTACCCCCTCTCGGAACCACAGACTTAGAAATCGCCAGCTCATATACAGTGCATAAAATATATTTATATATATACCCTTATACACCATTTTAATAAAAAATATCACAAAATTCTTCTAAGTCCCTCGGGAAGAGTGAAAGACGCGCACATTCATTTTCAGAGCTCCTAGACCTTCCTATAAGAAGTTAGCCAAAAAGTAGCTTCGAAAAACGCTTAGGTTAAGTTTCAGAGTTGCTTCTAATGTACCAAAGCTGGACTTAGACATAATTTCACTCTCACAACATTATGGCTGGTTGGAGACAGTCCGAACCACAAGTACCGGGTCCATGGTTCTGGGCGTATACTGGGGGGACGGGGACGACTCCCATTAACCCCTGACTATACCGGGGATACGCTTATCACAATGCCTTTCTGGTCTGTGCTGAAGCAGGGCATTCTGGCAGCCAAGTGGCTTGACCTTTATTAGTGAGCCTGGTTACCCCCTCTCGGAACCACAGACTTAGAAATCGCCAGCTCATATACAGTGCATAAAATATATTTATATATATACCCTTATACACCATTTTAATAAAAAATATCACAAAATTCTTCTAAGTCCCTCGGGAAGAGTGAAAGACGCGCACGTTCATTTTCAGAGCTCCTAGACCTTCCTATAAGAAGTTAGCCAAAAAGTAGCTTCGATAAACGCTTAGGTTAAGTTTCAGAGTTGCTTCTAATGTACCAAAGCTGGACTTAGACATAATTTCACTCTCACAACATTATGGCTGGTTGGAGACAGTCCGAACCACAAGTACCGGGTCCATGGTTCTTGCCGTATACTGGGGGGACGGGGACGACTCTCATTAACCCCTGACTATACCGGGGATACGCTTATCACAATGCCTTTCTGGTCTGTGCTGAAGCAGGGCATTCTGGCAGCCAAGTGGCTTGACCTTTATTAGTGAGCCTGGTTACCCCCTCTCGGAACCACAGACTTAGAAATCGCCAGCTCATATACAGTGCATAAAATATATTTATATATATACCCTTATACACCATTTTAATAAAAAATATCACAAAATTCTTTTAAGTCCCTCGGGAAGAGTGAAAGACGCGCACGTTCATTTTTAGAGCTCCTAGACCTTCCTATAAGAAGTTAGCCAAAAAGTAGCTTCGAAAAACGCTTAGGTTAAGTTTCAGAGTTGCTTCTAATGTACCAAAGCTGGACTTAGACATAATTTCACTCTCACAACATTATGGCTGGTTGGAGACAGTCCGAACCACAAGTACCGGGTCCATGGTTCTGGGCGTATACTGGGGGGACGGGGACGACTCCCATTAACCCCTGACTATACCGGGGATACGCTTATCACAATGCCTTTCTGGTCTGTGCTGAAGCAGGGCATTCTGGCAGCCAAGTGGCTTGACCTTTATTAGTGAGCCTGGTTACCCCCTCTCGGAACCACAGACTTAGAAATCGCCAGCTCATATACAGTGCATAAAATATATTTATATATATACCCTTATACACCATTTTAATAAAAAATATCACAAAATTCTTCTAAGTCCCTCGGGAAGAGTGAAAGACGCGCACGTTCATTTTTAGAGCTCCTAGACCTTCCTATAAGAAGTTAGCCAAAAAGTAGCTTCGAAAAACGCTTAGGTTAAGTTTCAGAGTTGCTTCTAATGTACCAAAGCTGGACTTAGACATAATTTCACTCTCACAACATTATGGCTGGTTGGAGACAGTCCGAACCACAAGTACCGGGTCCATGGTTCTGGGCGTATACTGGGGGGACGGGGACGACTCCCATTAACCCCTGACTATACCGGGGATACGCTTATCACAATGCCTTTCTGGTCTGTGCTGAAGCAGGGCATTCTGGCAGCCAAGTGGCTTGACCTTTATTAGTGAGCCTGGTTACCCCCTCTCGGAACCACAGACGTAGAAATCGCCAGCTCATATACAGTGCATAAAATATATTTATATATATACCCTTATACACCATTTTAATAAAAAATATCACAAAATTCTTCTAAGTCCCTCGGGAAGAGTGAAAGACGCGCACGTTCATTTTTAGAGCTCCTAGACCTTCCTATAAGAAGTTAGCCAAAAAGTAGCTTCGAAAAACGCTTAGGTTAAGTTTCAGAGTTGCTTCTAATGTACCAAAGCTGGACTTAGACATAATTTCACTCTCACAACATTATGGCTGGTTGGAGACAGTCCGAACCACAAGTACCGGGTCCATGGTTCTAGGCGTATACTGGGGGGACGGGGACGACTCCCATTAACCCCTGACTATACCGGGGATACGCTTATCACAATGCCTTTCTGGTCTGTGCTGAAGCAGGGCATTCTGGCAGCCAAGTGGCTTGACCTTTATTAGTGAGCCTGGTTACCCCCTCTCGGAACCACAGACTTAGAAATCGCCAGCTCATATACAGTGCATAAAATATATTTATATATATACCCTTATACACCATTTTAATAAAAAATATCACAAAATTCTTCTAAGTCCCTCGGGAAGAGTGAAAGACGCGCACGTTCATTTTTAGAGCTCCTAGACCTTCCTATAAGAAGTTAGCCAAAAAGTAGCTTCGAAAAACGCTTAGGTTAAGTTTCAGAGTTGCTTCTAATGTACCAAAGCTGGACTTAGACATAATTTCACTCTCACAACATTATGGCTGGTTGGAGACAGTCCGAACAACAAGTACCGGGTCCATGGTTCTGGGCGTATACTGGGGGGACGGGGACGACTCCCATTAACCCCTGACTATACCGGGGATACGCTTATCACAATGCCTTTCTGGTCTGTGCTGAAGCAGGGCATTCTGGCAGCCAAGTGGCTTGACCTTTATTAGTGAGCCTGGTTACCCCCTCTCGGAACCACAGACTTAGAAATCGCCAGCTCATATACAGTGCATAAAATATATTTATATATATACCCTTATACACCATTTTAATAAAAAATATCACAAAATTCTTCTAAGTCCCTCGGGAAGAGTGAAAGACGCGCACGTTCATTTTTAGAGCTCCTAGACCTTCCTATAAGAAGTTAGCCAAAAAGTCGCTTCGAAAAACGCTTAGGTTAAGTTTCAGAGTTGCTTCTAATGTACCAAAGCTGGACTTAGACATAATTTCACTCTCACAACATTATGGCTGGTTGGAGACAGTCCGAACCACAAGTACCGGGTCCATGGTTCTAGGCGTATACTGGGGGGACGGGGACGACTCCCATTAACCCCTGACTATACCGGGGATACGCTTATCACAATGCCTTTCTGGTCTGTGCTGAAGCAGGGCATTCTGGCAGCCAAGTGGCTTGACCTTTATTAGTGAGCCTGGTTACCCCCTCTCGGAACCACAGACTTAGAAATCGCCAGCTCATATACAGTGCATAAAATATATTTATATATATACCCTTATACACCATTTTAATAAAAAATATCACAAAATTCTTCTAAGTCCCTCGGGAAGAGTGAAAGACGCGCACGTTCATTTTCAGAGCTCCTAGACCTTCCTATAAGAAGTTAGCCAAAAAGTAGCTTCGAAAAACGCTTAGGTTAAGTTTCAGAGTTGCTTCTAATGTACCAAAGCTGGACTTAGACATAATTTCACTCTCACAACATTATGGCTGGTTGGAGACAGTCCGAACCACAAGTACCGGGTCCATGGTTCTAGGCGTATACTGGGGGGACGGGGACGACTCCCATTAACCCCTGACTATACCGGGGATACGCTTATCACAATGCCTTTCTGGTCTGTGCTGAAGCAGGGCATTCTGGCAGCCAAGTGGCTTGACCTTTATTAGTGAGCCTGGTTACCCCCTCTCGGAACCACAGACTTAGAAATCGCCAGCTCATATACAGTGCATAAAATATATTTATATATATACCCTTATACACCATTTTAATAAAAAATATCACAAAATTCTTCTAAGTCCCTCGGGAAGAGTGAAAGACGCGCACGTTCATTTTTAGAGCTCCTAGACCTTCCTATAAGAAGTTAGCCAAAAAGTAGCTTCGAAAAACGCTTAGGTTAAGTTTCAGAGTTGCTTCTAATGTACCAAAGCTGGACTTAGACATAATTTCACTCTCACAACATTATGGCTGGTTGGAGACAGTCCGAACCACAAGTACCGGGTCCATGGTTCTAGGCGTATACTGGGGGGACGGGGACGACTCCCATTAACCCCTGACTATACCGGGGATACGCTTATCACAATGCCTTTCTGGTCTGTGCTGAAGCAGGGCATTCTGGCAGCCAAGTGGCTTGACCTTTATTAGTGAGCCTGGTTACCCCCTCTCGGAACCACAGACTTAGAAATCGCCAGCTCATATACAGTGCATAAAATATATTTATATATATACCCTTATACACCATTTTAATAAAAAATATCACAAAATTCTTCTAAGTCCCTCGGGAAGAGTGAAAGACGCGCACGTTCATTTTCAGAGCTCCTAGACCTTCCTATAAGAAGTTAGCCAAAAAGTAGCTTCGAAAAACGCTTAGGTTAAGTTTCAGAGTTGCTTCTAATGTACCAAAGCTGGACTTAGACATAATTTCACTCTCACAACATTATGGCTGGTTGGAGACAGTCCGAACCACAAGTACCGGGTCCATGGTTCTAGGCGTATACTGGGGGGACGGGGACGACTCCCATTAACCCCTGACTATACCGGGGATACGCTTATCACAATGCCTTTCTGGTCTGTGCTGAAGCAGGGCATTCTGGCAGCCAAGTGGCTTGACCTTTATTAGTGAGCCTGGTTACCCCCTCTCGGAACCACAGACTTAGAAATCGCCAGCTCATATACAGTGCATAAAATATATTTATATATATACCCTTATACACCATTTTAATAAAAAATATCACAAAATTCTTCTAAGTCCCTCGGGAAGAGTGAAAGACGCGCACGTTCATTTTTAGAGCTCCTAGACCTTCCTATAAGAAGTTAGCCAAAAAGTAGCTTCGAAAAACGCTTAGGTTAAGTTTCAGAGTTGCTTCTAATGTACCACAGCTGGACTTAGACATAATTTCACTCTCACAACATTATGGCTGGTTGGAGACAGTCCGAACCACAAGTACCGGGTCCATGGTTCTGGGCGTATACTGGGGGGACGGGGACGACTCCCATTAACCCCTGACTATACCGGGGATACGCTTATCACAATGCCTTTCTGGTCTGTGCTGAAGCAGAGCATTCTGGCAGCCAAGTGGCTTGACCTTTATTAGTGAGCCTGGTTACCCCCTCTCGGAACCACAGACTTAGAAATCGCCAGCTCATATACAGTGCATAAAATATATTTATATATATACCCTTATACACCATTTTAATAAAAAATATCACAAAATTCTTTTAAGTCCCTCGGGAAGAGTGAAAGACGCGCACGTTCATTTTTAGAGCTCCTAGACCTTCCTATAAGAAGTTAGCCAAAAAGTAGCTTCGAAAAACGCTTAGGTTAAGTTTCAGAGTTGCTTCTAATGTACCAAAGCTGGACTTAGACATAATTTCACTCTCACAACATTATGGCTGGTTGGAGACAGTCCGAACCACAAGTACCGGGTCCATGGTTCTGGGCGTATACTGGGGGGACGGGGACGACTCCCATTAACCCCTGACTATACCGGGGATACGCTTATCACAATGCCTTTCTGGTCTGTGCTGAAGCAGGGCATTCTGGCAGCCAAGTGGCTTGACCTTTATTAGTGAGCCTGGTTACCCCCTCTCGGAACCACAGACTTAGAAATCGCCAGCTCATATACAGTGCATAAAATATATTTATATATATACCCTTATACACCATTTTAATAAAAAATATCACAAAATTCTTCTAAGTCCCTCGGGAAGAGTGAAAGACGCGCACGTTCATTTTTAGAGCTCCTAGACCTTCCTATAAGAAGTTAGCCAAAAAGTAGCTTCGAAAAACGCTTAGGTTAAGTTTCAGAGTTGCTTCTAATGTACCAAAGCTGGACTTAGACATAATTTCACTCTCACAACATTATGGCTGGTTGGAGACAGTCCGAACCACAAGTACCGGGTCCATGGTTCTAGGCGTATACTGGGGGGACGGGGACGACTCCCATTAACCCCTGACTATACCGGGGATACGCTTATCACAATGCCTTTCTGGTCTGTGCTGAAGCAGGGCATTCTGGCAGCCAAGTGGCTTGACCTTTATTAGTGAGCCTGGTTACCCCCTCTCGGAACCACAGACTTAGAAATCGCCAGCTCATATACAGTGCATAAAATATATTTATATATATACCCTTATACACCATTTTAATAAAAAATATCACAAAATTCTTCTAAGTCCCTCGGGAAGAGTGAAAGACGCGCACGTTCATTTTTAGAGCTCCTAGACCTTCCTATAAGAAGTTAGCCAAAAAGTAGCTTCGAAAAACGCTTAGGTTAAGTTTCAGAGTTGCTTCTAATGTACCAAAGCTGGACTTAGACATAATTTCACTCTCACAACATTATGGCTGGTTGGAGACAGTCCGAACCACAAGTACCGGGTCCATGGTTCTGGGCGTATACTGGGGGGACGGGGACGACTCCCATTAACCCCTGACTATACCGGGGATACGCTTATCACAATGCCTTTCTGGTCTGTGCTGAAGCAGGGCATTCTGGCAGCCAAGTGGCTTGACCTTTATTAGTGAGCCTGGTTACCCCCTCTCGGAACCACAGACTTAGAAATCGCCAGCTCATATACAGTGCATAAAATATATTTATATATATACCCTTATACAGTACACCATTTTAATAAAAAATATCACAAAATTCTTCTAAGTCCCTCGGGAAGAGTGAAAGACGCGCACGTTCATTTTTAGAGCTCCTAGACCTTCCTATAAGAAGTTAGCCAAAAAGTAGCTTCGAAAAACGCTTAGGTTAAGTTTCAGAGTTGCTTCTAATGTACCAAAGCTGGACTTAGACATAATTTCACTCTCACAACATTATGGCTGGTTGGAGACAGTCCGAACCACAAGTACCGGGTCCATGGTTCTGGGCGTATACTGGGGGGACGGGGACGACTCCCATTAACCCCTGACTATACCGGGGATACGCTTATCACAATGCCTTTAAGGTCTGTGCTGAAGCAGGGCATTCTGGCAGCCAAGTGGTTTGACCTTTATTAGTGAGCCTGGTTACCCCCTCTCGGAACCACAGACTTAGAAATCGCCAGCTCATATACAGTGCATAAAATATATTTATATATATACCCTTATACACCATTTTAATAAAAAATATCACAAAATTCTTCTAAGTCCCTCGGGAAGAGTGAAAGACGCGCACGTTCATTTTCAGAGCTCCTAGACCTTCCTATAAGAAGTTAGCCAAAAAGTAGCTTCGAAAAACGCTTAGGTTAAGTTTCAGAGTTGCTTCTAATGTACCAAAGCTGGACTTAGACATAATTTCACTCTCACAACATTATGGCTGGTTGGAGACAGTCCGAACCACAAGTACCGGGTCCATGGTTCTAGGCGTATACTGGGGGGACGGGGACGACTCCCATTAACCCCTGACTATACCGGGGATACGCTTATCACAATGCCTTTCTGGTCTGTGCTGAAGCAGGGCATTCTGGCAGCCAAGTGGCTTGACCTTTATTAGTGAGCCTGGTTACCCCCTCTCGGAACCACAGACTTAGAAATCGCCAGCTCATATACAGTGCATAAAATATATTTATATATATACCCTTATACACCATTTTAATAAAAAATTTCACAAAATTCTTCTAAGTCCCTCGGGAAGAGTGAAAGACGCGCACGTTCATTTTTAGAGCTCCTAGACCTTCCTATAAGAAGTTAGCCAAAAAGTAGCTTCGAAAAACGCTTAGGTTAAGTTTCAGAGTTGCTTCTAATGTACCAAAGCTGGACTTAGACATAATTTCACTCTCACAACATTATGGCTGGTTGGAGACAGTCCGAACCACAAGTACCGGGTCCATGGTTCTGGGCGTATACTGGGGGGACGGGGACGACTCCCATTAACCCCTGACTATACCGGGGATACGCTTATCACAATGCCTTTCTGGTCTGTGCTGAAGCAGGTCATTCTGGCAGCCAAGTGGCTTGACCTTTATTAGTGAGCCTGGTTACCCCCTCTCGGAACCACAGACTTAAAAATCGCCAGCTCATATACAGTGCATAAAATATATTTATATATACCCTTATACACCATTTTAATAAAAAATATCACAAAATTCTTCTAAGTCCCTCGGGAAGAGTGAAAGACGCGCACGTTCATTTTTAGAGCTCCTAGACCTTCCTATAAGAAGTTAGCCAAAAAGTAGCTTCGAAAAACGCTTAGGTTAAGTTTCAGAGTTGCTTCTAATGTACCAAAGCTGGACTTAGACATAATTTCACTCTCACAACATTATGGCTGGTTGGAGACAGTCCGAACCACAAGTACCGGGTCCATGGTTCTAGGCGTATACTGGGGGGACGGGGACGACTCCCATTAACCCCTGACTATACCGGGGATACGCTTATCACAATGCCTTTCTGGTCTGTGCTGAAGCAGGGCATTCTGGCAGCCAAGTGGCTTGACCTTTATTAGTGAGCCTGGTTACCCCCTCTCGGAACCACAGACTTAGAAATCGCCAGCTCATATACAGTGCATAAAATATATTTATATATATACCCTTATACACCATTTTAATAAAAAATATCACAAAATTCTTCTAAGTCCCTCGGGAAGAGTGAAAGACGCGCACGTTCATTTTCAGAGCTCCTAGACCTTCCTATAAGAAGTTAGCCAAAAAGTAGCTTCGAAAAACGCTTAGGTTAAGTTTCAGAGTTGCTTCTAATGTACCAAAGCTGGACTTAGACATAATTTCACTCTCACAACATTATGGCTGGTTGGAGACAGTCCGAACCACAAGTACCGGGTCCATGGTTCTTGCCGTATACTGGGGGGACGGGGACGACACTCATTAACCCCTGACTATACCGGGGATACGCTTATCACAATGCCTTTCTGGTCTGTGCTGAAGCAGGGCATTCTGGCAGCCAAGTGGCTTGACCTTTATTAGTGAGCCTGGTTACCCCCTCTCGGAACCACGGACTTAGAAATCGCCAGCTCATATACAGTGCATAAAATATATTTATATATATACCCTTATACACCATTTTAATAAAAAATATCACAAAATTCTTCTAAGTCCCTCGGGAAGAGTGAAAGACGCGCACCTTCATTTTCAGAGATCCTAGACCTTCCTATAAGAAGTTAGCCAAAAAGTAGCTTCGAAAAACGCTTAGGTTAAGTTTCAGAGTTGCTTCTAATGTACCAAAGCTGGACTTAGACATAATTTCACTCTCACAACATTATGGCTGGTTGGAGACAGTCCGAACCACAAGTACCGGGTCCATGGTTCTTGCCGTATACTGGGGGGACGGGGACGACTCTCATTAACACCTGACTATACCGGGGATACGCTTATCACAATGCCTTTCTGGTCTGTGCTGAAGCAGGGCATTCTGGCAGCCAAGTGGCTTGACCTTTATTAGTGAGCCTGGTTACCCCATCTCGGAACCACAGACTTAGAAATCGCCAGCTCATATACAGTGCATAAAATATATTTATATATATACCCTTATACACCATTTTAATAAAAAATATCACAAAATTCTTCTAAGTCCCTCGGGAAGAGTGAAAGACGCGCACGTTCATTTATAGAGCTCCTAGACCTTCCTATAAGAAGTTAGCCAAAAAGTAGCTTCGAAAAACGCTTAGGTTAAGTTTCAGAGTTGCTTCTAATGTACCAAAGCTGGACTTAGACATAATTTCACTCTCACAACATTATGGCTGGTTGGAGACAGTCCGAACCACAAGTACCGGGTCCATGGTTCTGGGCGTATACTGGGGGGACGGGGACGACTCCCATTAACCCCTGACTATACCGGGGATACGCTTATCACAATGCCTTTCTGGTCTGTGCTGAAGCAGGGCATTCTGGCAGCCAAGTGGCTTGACCTTTATTAGTGAGCCTGGTTACCCCCTCTCGGAACCACAGACTTAGAAATCGCCAGCTCATATACAGTGCATAAAATATATTTATATATATACCCTTATACACCATTTTAATAAAAAATATCACAAAATTCTTCTAAGTCCCTCGGGAAGAGTGAAAGACGCGCACGTTCATTTTCAGAGCTCCTAGACCTTCCTATAAGAAGTTAGCCAAAAAGTAGCTTCGAAAAACGCTTAGGTTAAGTTTCAGAGTTGCTTCTAATGTACCAAAGCTGGACTTAGATATAATTTCACTCTCACAACATTATGGCTGGTTGGAGACAGTCCGAACCACAAGTACCGGGTCCATGGTTCTTGCCGTATACTGGGGGGACGGGGACGACACTCATTAACCCCTGACTATACCGGGGATACGCTTATCACAATGCCTTTCTGGTCTGTGCTGAAGCAGGGCATTCTGGCAGCCAAGTGGCTTGACCTTTATTAGTGAGCCTGGTTACCCCCTCTCGGAACCACGGACTTAGAAATCGCCAGCTCATATACAGTGCATAAAATATATTTATATATATACCCTTATACACCATTTTAATAAAAAATATCACAAAATTCTTCTAAGTCCCTCGGGAAGAGTGAAAGACGCGCACGTTCATTTTTAGAGCTCCTAGACCTTCCTATAAGAAGTTAGCCAAAAAGTAGCTTCGAAAAACGCTTAGGTTAAGTTTCAGAGTTGCTTCTAATGTACCAAAGCTGGACTTAGACATAATTTCACTCTCACAACATTATGGCTGGTTGGAGACAGTCCGAACCACAAGTACCGGGTCCATGGTTCTAGGCGTATACTGGGGGGACGGGGACGACTCCCATTAACCCCTGACTATACCGGGGTTACGCTTATCACAATGCCTTTCTGGTCTGTGCTGAAGCAGGGCATTCTGGCAGCCAAGTGGCTTGACCTTTATTAGTGAGCCTGGTTACCCCCTCTCGGAACCACAGACTTAGAAATCGCCAGCTCATATACAGTGCATAAAATATATTTATATATATACCCTTATACACCATTTTAATAAAAAATATCACAAAATTCTTCTAAGTCCCTCGGGAAGAGTGAAAGACGCGCACCTTCATTTTCAGAGATCCTAGACCTTCCTATAAGAAGTTAGCCAAAAAGTAGCTTCGAAAAACGCTTAGGTTAAGTTTCAGAGTTGCTTCTAATGTACCAAAGCTGGACTTAGACATAATTTCACTCTCACAACATTATGGCTGGTTGGAGACAGTCCGAACCACAAGTACCGGGTCCATGGTTCTTGCCGTATACTGGGGGGACGGGGACGACACTCATTAACCCCTGACTATACCGGGGATACGCTTATCACAATGCCTTTCTGGTCTGTGCTGAAGCAGGGCATTCTGGCAGCCAAGTTGCTTGACCTTTATTAGTGAGCCTGGTTACCCCCTCTCGGAACCACAGACTTAGAAATCGCCAGCTCATATACAGTGCATAAAATATATTTATATATATACCCTTATACACCATTTTAATAAAAAATATCACAAAATTCTTCTAAGTCCCTCGGGAAGAGTGAAAGACGCGCACGTTCATTTTGAGAGCTCCTAGACCTTCCTATAAGAAGTTAGCCAAAAAGTAGCTTCGAAAAACGCTTAGGTTAAGTTTCAGAGTTGCTTCTAATGTACCAAAGCTGGACTTAGACATAATTTCACTCTCACAACATTATGGCTGGTTGGAGACAGTCCGAACCACAAGTACCGGGTCCATGGTTCTTGCCGTATACTGGGGGGACGGGGACGACTCTCATTAACCCCTGACTATACCGGGGATACGCTTATCACAATGCCTTTCTGGTCTGTGCTGAAGCAGGGCATTCTGGCAGCCAAGTGGCTTGACCTTTATTAGTGAGCCTGGTTACCCCCTCTCGGAACCACAGACTTAGAAATCGCCAGCTCATATACAGTGCATAAAATATATTTATATATATACCCTTATACACCATTTTAATAAAAAATATCACAAAATTCTTCTAAGTCCCTCGGGAAGAGTGAAAGACGCGCACGTTCATTTTTAGAGCTCCTAGACCTTCCTATAAGAAGTTAGCCAAAAAGTAGCTTCGAAAAACGCTTAGGTTAAGTTTCAGAGTTGCTTCTAATGTACCAAAGCTGGACTTAGACATAATTTCACTCACAACATTATGGCTGGTTGGAGACAGTCCGAACCACAAGTACCGGGTCCATGGATCTGGGCGTATACTGGGGGGACGGGGACGACTCCCATTAACCCCTGACTATACCGGGGATACGCTTATCACAATGCCTTTCTGGTCTGTGCTGAAGCAGGGCATTCTGGCAGCCAAGTGGCTTGACCTTTATTAGTGAGCCTGGTTACCCCCTCTCGGAACCACAGACTTAGAAATCGCCAGCTCATATACAGTGCATAAAATATATTTATATATATACCCTTATACACCATTTTAATAAAAAATATCACAAAATTCTTCTAAGTCCCTCGGGAAGAGTGAAAGACGCGCACGTTCATTTTCAGAGCTCCTCGACCTTCCTATAAGAAGTTAGCCAAAAAGTAGCTTCGAAAAACGCTTAGGTTAAGTTTCAGAGTTGCTTCTAATGTACCAAAGCTGGACTTAGACATAATTTCACTCTCACAACATTATGGCTGGTTGGAGACAGTCCGAACCACAAGTACCGGGTCCATGGTTCTTGCCGTATACTGGGGGGACGGGGACGACACTCATTAACCCCTGACTATAAAGGGGATACGCTTATCACAATGCCTTTCTGGTCTGTGCTGAAGCAGGGCATTCTGGCAGCCAAGTGGCTTGACCTTTATTAGTGAGCCTGGTTACCCCCTCTCGGAACCACGGATTTAGAAATCGCCAGCTCATATACAGTGCATAAAATATATTTATATATATACCCTTATACACCATTTTAATAAAAAATATCACAAAATTCTTCTAAGTCCCTCGGGAAGAGTGAAAGACGCGCACGTTCATTTTGAGAGCTCCTAGACCTTCCTATAAGAAGTTAGCCAAAAAGTAGCTTCGAAAAACGCTTAGGTTAAGTTTCAGAGTTGCTTCTAATGTACCAAAGCTGGACTTAGACATAATTTCACTCTCACAACATTATGGCTGGTTGGAGACAGTCCGAACCACAAGTACCGGGTCCATGGTTCTTGCCGTGTACTGGGGGGACGGGGACGACTCTCATTAACCCCTGACTATACCGGGGATACGCTTATCACAATGCCTTTCTGGTCTGTGCTGAAGCAGGGCATTCTGGCAGCCAAGTGGCTTGACCTTTATTAGTGAGCCTGGTTACCCCATCTCGGAACCACAGACTTAGAAATCGCCAGCTCATATACAGTGCATAAAATATATTTATATATATACCCTTATACACCATTTTAATAAAAAATATCACAAAATTCTTCTAAGTCCCTCGGGAAGAGTGAAAGACGCGCACGTTCATTTTTAGAGCTCCTAGACCTTCCTATAAGAAGTTAGCCAAAAAGTAGCTTCGAAAAACGCTTAGGTTAAGTTTCAGAGTTGCTTCTAATGTACCAAAGCTGGACTTAGACATAATTTCACTCTCACAACATTATGGCTGGTTGGAGACAGTCCGAACCACAAGTACCGGGTCCATGGTTCTAGGCGTATACTGGGGGGACGGGGACGACTCCCATTAACCCCTGACTATACCGGGGATACGCTTATCACAATGCCTTTCTGGTCTGTGCTGAAGCAGGGCATTCTGGCAGCCAAGTGGCTTGACATTTATTAGTGAGCCTGGTTACCCCCTCTCGGAACCACAGACTTAGAAATCGCCAGCTCATATACAGTGCATAAAATATATTTATATATATACCCTTATACACCATTTTAATAAAAAATATCACAAAATTCTTCTAAGTCCCTCGGGAAGAGTGAAAGACGCGCACCTTCATTTTCAGAGATCCTAGACCTTCCTATAAGAAGTTAGCCAAAAAGTAGCTTCGAAAAACGCTTAGGTTAAGTTTCAGAGTTGCTTCTAATGTACCAAAGCTGGACTTAGACATAATTTCACTCTCACAACATTATGGCTGGTTGGAGACAGTCCGAACCACAAGTACCGGGTCCATGGTTCTTGCCGTATACTGGGGGGACGGGGACGACACTCATTAACCCCTGACTATACCGGGGATACGCTTATCACAATGCCTTTCTGGTCTGTGCTGAAGCAGGGCATTCTGGCAGCCAAGTTGCTTGACCTTTATTAGTGAGCCTGGTTACCCCCTCTCGGAACCACAGACTTAGAAATCGCCAGCTCATATACAGTGCATAAAATATATTTATATATATACCCTTATACACCATTTTAATAAAAAATATCACAAAATTCTTCTAAGTCCCTCGGGAAGAGTGAAAGACGCGCACGTTCATTTTGAGAGCTCCTAGACCTTCCTATAAGAAGTTAGCCAAAAAGTAGCTTCGAAAAACGCTTAGGTTAAGTTTCAGAGTTGCTTCTAATGTACCAAAGCTGGACTTAGACATAATTTCACTCTCACAACATTATGGCTGGTTGGAGACAGTCCGAACCACAAGTACCGGGTCCATGGTTCTTGCCGTATACTGGGGGGACGGGGACGACTCTCATTAACCCCTGACTATACCGGGGATACGCTTATCACAATGCCTTTCTGGTCTGTGCTGAAGCAGGGCATTCTGGCAGCCAAGTGGCTTGACCTTTATTAGTGAGCCTGGTTACCCCCTCTCGGAACCACAGACTTAGAAATCGCCAGCTCATATACAGTGCATAAAATATATTTATATATATACCCTTATACACCATTTTAATAAAAAATATCACAAAATTCTTCTAAGTCCCTCGGGAAGAGTGAAAGACGCGCACGTTCATTTTTAGAGCTTCTAGACCTTCCTATAAGAAGTTAGCCAAAAAGTAGCTTCGAAAAACGCTTAGGTTAAGTTTCAGAGTTGCTTCTAATGTACCAAAGCTGGACTTAGACATAATTTCACTCACAACATTATGGCTGGTTGGAGACAGTCCGAACCACAAGTACCGGGTCCATGGATCTGGGCGTATACTGGGGGGACGGGGACGACTCCCATTAACCCCTGACTATACCGGGGATACGCTTATCACAATGCCTTTCTGGTCTGTGCTGAAGCAGGGCATTCTGGCAGCCAAGTGGCTTGACCTTTATTAGTGAGCCTGGTTACCCCCTCTCGGAACCACAGACTTAGAAATCGCCAGCTCATATACAGTGCATAAAATATATTTATATATATACCCTTATACACCATTTTAATAAAAAATATCACAAAATTCTTCTAAGTCCCTCGGGAAGAGTGAAAGACGCGCACGTTCATTTTCAGAGCTCCTCGACCTTCCTATAAGAAGTTAGCCAAAAAGTAGCTTCGAAAAACGCTTAGGTTAAGTTTCAGAGTTGCTTCTAATGTACCAAAGCTGGACTTAGACATAATTTCACTCTCACAACATTATGGATGGTTGGAGACAGTCCGAACCACAAGTACCGGGTCCATGGTTCTTGCCGTATACTGGGGGGACGGGGACGACTCTCATTTACCCCTGACTATACCGGGGATACGCTTATCACAATGCCTTTCTGGTCTGTGCTGAAGCAGGGCATTCTGGCAGCCAAGTGGCTTGACCTTTATTAGTGAGCCTGGTTACCCCCTCTCGGAACCACAGACTTAGAAATCGCCAGCTCATATACAGTGCATAAAATATATTTATATATATACCCTTATACACCATTTTAATAAAAAATATCACAAAATTCTTCTAAGTCCCTCGGGAAGAGTGAAAGACGCGCACGTTCATTTTTAGAGCTCCTAGACCTTCCTATAAGAAGTTAGCCAAAAAGTAGCTTCGAAAAACGCTTAGGTTGAGTTTCAGAGTTGCTTCTAATGTACCAAAGCTGGACTTAGACATAATTTCACTCTCACAACATTATGGCTGGTTGGAGACAGTCCGAACCACAAGTACCGGGTCCATGGTTCTGGGCGTATACTGGGGGGGACGGGGACGACTCCCATTAACCCCTGACTATACCGGGGATACGCTTATCACAATTCCTTTCTGGTCTGTGCTGAAGCAGGGCATTCTGGCAGCCAAGTGGCTTGAACTTTATTAGTGAGCCTGGTTACCCCCTCTCGGAACCACAGACTTAGAAATCGCCAGCTCATATACAGTACATAAAATATATTTATATATATACCCTTATACACCATTATAATAAAAAATATCACAAAATTCTTCTAAGTCCCTCGGGAAGAGTGAAAGACGCGCACGTTCATTTTTAGAGCTCCTAGACCTTCCTATAAGAAGTTAGCCAAAAAGTAGATTCGAAAAACGCTTAGGTTAAGTTTCAGAGTTGCTTCTAATGTACCAAAGCTGGACTTAGACATAATTTCACTCTCACAACATTATGGCTGGTTGGAGACAGTCCGAACCACAAGTACCGGGTCCATGGTTCTTGCCGTATACTGGGGGGACGGGGACGACTCTCATTAACCCCTGACTATACCGGGGATACGCTTATCACAATGCCTTTCTGGTCTGTGCTGAAGCAGGGCATTCTGGCAGCCAAGTGGCTTGACCTTTATTAGTGAGCCTGGTTACCCCCTCTCGGAACCACAGACTTAGAAATCGCCAGCTCATATACAGTGCATAAAATATATTTATATATATACCCTTATACACCATTTTAATAAAAAATATCACAAAATTCTTCTAAGTCCCTCGGGAAGAGTGAAAGACGCGCACCTTCATTTTCAGAGATCCTAGACCTTCCTATAAGAAGTTAGCCAAAAAGTAGCTTCGAAAAACGCTTAGGTTAAGTTTCAGAGTTGCTTCTAATGTACCAAAGCTGGACTTAGACATAATTTCACTCTCACAACATTATGGCTGGTTGGAGACAGTCCGAACCACAAGTACCGGGTCCATGGTTCTTGCCGTATACTGGGGGGACGGGGACGACACTCATTAACCCCTGACTATACCGGGGATACGCTTATCACAATGCCTTTCTGGTCTGTGCTGAAGCAGGGCATTCTGGCAGCCAAGTTGCTTGACCTTTATTAGTGAGCCTGGTTACCCCCTCTCGGAACCACGGACTTAGAAATCGCCAGCTCATATACAGTGCATAAAATATATTTATATATATACCCTTATACACCATTTTAATAAAAAATATCACAAAATTCTTCTAAGTCCCTCGGGAAGAGTGAAAGACGCGCACGTTCATTTTGAGAGCTCCTAGACCTTCCTATAAGAAGTTAGCCAAAAAGTAGCTTCGAAAAACGCTTAGGTTGAGTTTCAGAGTTGCTTCTAATGTACCAAAGCTGGACTTAGACATAATTTCACTCTCACAACATTATGGCTGGTTGGAGACAGTCCGAACCACAAGTACCGGGTCCATGGTTCTTGCCGTATACTGGGGGGACGGGGACGACTCTCATTAACCCCTGACTATACCGGGGATACGCTTATCACAATGCCTTTCTGGTCTGTGCTGAAGCAGGGCATTCTGGCAGCCAAGTGGCTTGACCTTTATTAGTGAGCCTGGTTACCCCCTCTCGGAACCACAGACTTAGAAATCGCCAGCTCATATACAGTGCATAAAATATATTTATATATATACCCTTATACACCATTTTAATAAAAAATATCACAAAATTCTTCTAAGTCCCTCGGGAAGAGTGAAAGACGCGCACGTTCATTTTTAGAGCTCCTAGACCTTCCTATAAGAAGTTAGCCAAAAAGTAGCTTCGAAAAACGCTTAGGTTAAGTTTCAGAGTTGCTTCTAATGTACCAAAGCTGGACTTAGACATAATTTCACTCACAACATTATGGCTGGTTGGAGACAGTCCGAACCACAAGTACCGGGTCCATGGATCTGGGCGTATACTGGGGGGACGGGGACGACTCCCATTAACCCCTGACTATACCGGGGATACGCTTATCACAATGCCTTTCTGGTCTGTGCTGAAGCAGGGCATTCTGGCAGCCAAGTGGCTTGACCTTTATTAGTGAGCCTGGTTACCCCCTCTCGGAACCACAGACTTAGAAATCGCCAGCTCATATACAGTGCATAAAATATATTTATATATATACCCTTATACACCATTTTAATAAAAAATATCACAAAATTCTTCTAAGTCCCTCGGGAAGAGTGAAAGACGCGCACGTTCATTTTCAGAGCTCCTAGACCTTCCTATAAGAAGTTAGCCAAAAAGTAGCTTCGAAAAACGCTTAGGTTAAGTTTCAGAGTTGCTTCTAATGTACCAAAGCTGGACTTAGACATAATTTCACTCTCACAACATTATGGATGGTTGGAGACAGTCCGAACCACAAGTACCGGGTCCATGGTTCTTGCCGTATACTGGGGGGACGGGGACGACTCTCATTTACCCCTGACTATACCGGGGATACGCTTATCACAATGCCTTTCTGGTCTGTGCTGAAGCAGGGCATTCTGGCAGCCATGTGGCTTGAACTTTATTAGTGAGCCTGGTTACCCCCTCTCGGAACCACAGACTTAGAAATCGCCAGCTCATATACAGTACATAAAATATATTTATATATATACCCTTATACACCATTATAATAAAAAATATCACAAAATTCTTCTAAGTCCCTCGGGAAGAGTGAAAGACGCGCACGTTCATTTTTAGAGCTCCTAGACCTTCCTATAAGAAGTTAGCCAAAAAGTAGCTTCGAAAAACGCTTAGGTTAAGTTTCAGAGTTGCTTCTAATGTACCAAAGCTGGACTTAGACATAATTTCACTCTCACAACATTATGGCTGGTTGGAGACAGTCCGAACCACAAGTACCGGGTCCATGGTTCTTGCCGTATACTGGGGGGACGGGGACGACTCTCATTAACCCCTGACTATACCGGGGATACGCTTATCACAATGCCTTTCTGGTCTGTGCTGAAGCAGGGCATTCTGGCAGCCAAGTGGCTTGACCTTTATTAGTGAGCCTGGTTACCCCCTCTCGGAACCACAGACTTAGAAATCGCCAGCTCATATACAGTGCATAAAATATATTTATATATATACCCTTATACACCATTTTAATAAAAAATATCACAAAATTCTTCTAAGTCCCTCGGGAAGAGTGAAAGACGCGCACGTTCATTTTGAGAGCACCTAGACCTTCCTATAAGAAGTTAGCCAATAAGTAGCTTCGAAAAACGCTTAGGTTGAGTTTCAGAGTTGCTTCTAATGTACCAAAGCTGGACTTAGACATAATTTCACTCTCACAACATTATGGCTGGTTGGAGACAGTCCGAACCACAAGTACCGGGTCCATGGTTCTGGGCGTATACTGGGGGGGACGGGGACGACTCCCATTAACCCCTGACTATACCGGGGATACGCTTATCACAATGCCTTTCTGGTCTGTGCTGAAGCAGGGCATTCTGGCAGCCAAGTGGCTTGACCTTTATTAGTGAGCCTGGTTACCCCCTCTCGGAACCACAGACTTAGAAATCGCCAGCTCATATACAGTACATAAAATATATTTATATATATACCCTTATACACCATTTTAATAAAAAATATCACAAAATTCTTCTAAGTCCCTCGGGAAGAGTGAAAGACGCGCACGTTAATTTTTAGAGCTCCTAGACCTTCCTATAAGAAGTTAGCCAAAAAGTAGCTTCGAAAAACGCTTAGGTTAAGTTTCAGAGTTGCTTCTAATGTACCAAAGCTGGACTTAGACATAATTTCACTCTCACAACATTATGGCTGGTTGGAGACAGTCCGAACCACAAGTACCGGGTCCATGGTTCTTGCCGTATACTGGGGGGACGGGGACGACTCTCATTAACCCCTGACTATACCGGGGATACGCTTATCACAATGCCTTTCTGGTCTGTGCTGAAGCAGGGCATTCTGGCAGCCAAGTGGCTTGACCTTTATTAGTGAGCCTGGTTACCCCCTCTCGGAACCACAGACTTAGAAATCGCCAGCTCATATACAGTGCATAAAATATATTTATATATATACCCTTATACACCATTTTAATAAAAAATAACACAAAATTCTTCTAAGTCCCTCGGGAAGAGTGAAAGACGCGCACGTTCATTTTGAGAGCACCTAGACCTTCCTATAAGAAGTTAGCCAAAAAGTAGCTTCGAAAAACGCTTAGGTTGAGTTTCAGAGTTGCTTCTAATGTACCAAAGCTGGACTTAGACATAATTTCACTCTCACAACATTATGGCTGGTTGGAGACAGTCCGAACCACAAGTACCGGGTCCATGGATCTGGGCGTATACTGGGGGGACGGGGACGACTCCCATTAACCCCTGACTATACCGGGGATACGCTTATCACAATGCCTTTCTGGTCTGTGCTGAAGCAGGGCATTCTGGCAGCCAAGTGGCTTGACCTTTATTAGTGAGCCTGGTTACTCCCTCTCGGAACCACAGACTTAGAAATCGCCAGCTCATATACAGTGCATAAAATATATTTATATATATACCCTTATACACCATTTTAATAAAAAATATCACAAAATTCTTCTAAGTCCCTCGGGAAGAGTGAAAGACGCGCACGTTCATTTTCAGAGCTCCTAGACCTTCCTATAAGAAGTTAGCCAAAAAGTAGCTTCGAAAAACGCTTAGGTTAAGTTTCAGAGTTGCTTCTAATGTACCAAAGCTGGACTTAGACATAATTTCACTCTCACAACATTATGGATGGTTGGAGACAGTCCGAACCACAAGTACCGGGTCCATGGTTCTTGCCGTATACTGGGGGGACGGGGACGACTCTCATTTACCCCTGACTATACCGGGGATACGCTTATCACAATGCCTTTCTGGTCTGTGCTGAAGCAGGGCATTCTGGCAGCCATGTGGCTTGAACTTTATTAGTGAGCCTGGTTACCCCCTCTCGGAACCACAGACTTAGAAATCGCCAGCTCATATACAGTACATAAAATATATTTATATATATACCCTTATACACCATTATAATAAAAAATATCACAAAATTCTTCTAAGTCCCTCGGGAAGAGTGAAAGACGCGCACGTTCATTTTTAGAGCTCCTAGACCTTCCTATAAGAAGTTAGCCAAAAAGTAGCTTCGAAAAACGCTTAGGTTAAGTTTCAGAGTTGCTTCTAATGTACCAAAGCTGGACTTAGACATAATTTCACTCTCACAACATTATGGCTGGTTGGAGACAGTCCGAACCACAAGTACCGGGTCCATGGTTCTTGCCGTATACTGGGGGGACGGGGACGACTCTCATTAACCCCTGACTATACCGGGGATACGCTTATCACAATGCCTTTCTGGTCTGTGCTGAAGCAGGGCATTCTGGCAGCCAAGTGGCTTGACCTTTATTAGTGAGCCTGGTTACCCCCTCTCGGAACCACAGACTTAGAAATCGCCAGCTCATATACAGTGCATAAAATATATTTATATATATACCCTTATACACCATTTTAATAAAAAATATCACAAAATTCTTCTAAGTCCCTCGGGAAGAGTGAAAGACGCGCACGTTCATTTTGAGAGCACCTAGACCTTCCTATAAGAAGTTAGCCAAAAAGTAGCTTCGAAAAACGCTTAGGTTGAGTTTCAGAGTTGCTTCTAATGTACCAAAGCTGGACTTAGACATAATTTCACTCTCACAACATTATGGCTGGTTGGAGACAGTCCGAACCACAAGTACCGGGTCCATGGTTCTGGGCGTATACTGGGGGGGACGGGGACGACTCCCATTAACCCCTGACTATACCGGGGATACGCTTATCACAATGCCTTTCTGGTCTGTGCTGAAGCAGGGCATTCTGGCAGCCAAGTGGCTTGACCTTTATTAGTGAGCCTGGTTACCCCCTCTCGGAACCACAGACTTAGAAATCGCCAGCTCATATACAGTACATAAAATATATTTATATATATACCCTTATACACCATTTTAATAAAAAATATCACAAAATTCTTCTAAGTCCCTCGGGAAGAGTGAAAGACGCGCACGTTAATTTTTAGAGCTCCTAGACCTTCCTATAAGAAGTTAGCCAAAAAGTAGCTTCGAAAAACGCTTAGGTTAAGTTTCAGAGTTGCTTCTAATGTACCAAAGCTGGACTTAGACATAATTTCACTCTCACAACATTATGGCTGGTTGGAGACAGTCCGAACCACAAGTACCGGGTCCATGGTTCTTGCCGTATACTGGGGGGGGGGGGACGACTCTCATTAACCCCTGACTATACCGGGGATACGCTTATCACAATGCCTTTCTGGTCTGTGCTGAAGCAGGGCATTCTGGCAGCCAAGTGGCTTGACCTTTATTAGTGAGCCTGGTTACCCCCTCTCGGAACCACAGACTTAGAAATCGCCAGCTCATATACAGTGCATAAAATATATTTATATATATACCCTTATACACCATTTTAATAAAAAATATCACAAAATTCTTCTAAGTCCCTCGGGAAGAGTGAAAGACGCGCACGTTCATTTTTAGAGCTCCTAGACCTTCCTATAAGAAGTTAGCCAAAAAGTAGCTTCGAAAAACGCTTAGGTTAAGTTTCAGAGTTGCTTCTAATGTACCAAAGCTGGACTTAGACATAATTTCACTCTCACAACATTATGGCTGGTTGGAGACAGTCCGAACCACAAGTACCGGGTCCATGGTTCTGGGCGTATACTGGGGGGACGGGGACGACTCCCATTAACCCCTGACTATACCGGGGATACGCTTATCACAATGCCTTTCTGGTCTGTGCTGAAGCAGGGCATTCTGGCAGCCAAGTGGCTTGACCTTTATTAGTGAGCCTGGTTACCCCCTCTCGGAACCACAGACTTAGAAATCGCCAGCTCATATACAGTGCATAAAATATATTTATATATATACCCTTATACACCATTTTAATAAAAAATATCACAAAATTCTTCTAAGTCCCTCGGGAAGAGTGAAAGACGCGCACGTTCATTTTCAGAGCTCCTAGACCTTCCTATAAGAAGTTAGCCAAAAAGTAGCTTCGAAAAACGCTTAGGTTAAGTTTCAGAGTGGCTTCTAATGTACCAAAGCTGGACTTAGACATAATTTCACTCTCACAACATTATGGCTGGTTGGAGACAGTCCGAACCACAAGTACCGGGTCCATGGTTCTGGGCGTATACTGGGGGGGACGGGGACGACTCCCATTAACCCCTGACTATACCGGGGATACGCTTATCACAATGCCTTTCTGGTCTGTGCTGAAGCAGGGCATTCTGGCAGCCAAGTGGCTTGACCTTTATTAGTGAGCCTGGTTACCCCCTCTCGGAACCACAGACTTAGAAATCGCCAGCTCATATACAGTGCATAAAATATATTTATATATATACCCTTATACACCATTTTAATAAAAAATATCACAAAATTCTTCTAAGTCCCTCGGGAAGAGTGAAAGACGCGCACGTTCATTTTTAGAGCTCCTAGACCTTCCTATAAGAAGTTAGCCAAAAAGTAGCTTCGAAAAACGCTTAGGTTAAGTTTCAGAGTTGCTTCTAATGTACCAAAGCTGGACTTAGACATAATTTCACTCACAACATTATGGCTGGTTGGAGACAGTCCGAACCACAAGTACCGGGTCCATGGATCTGGGCGTATACTGGGGGGACGGGGACGACTCCCATTAACCCCTGACTATACCGGGGATACGCTTATCACAATGCCTTTCTGGTCTGTGCTGAAGCAGGGCATTCTGGCAGCCAAGTGGCTTGACCTTTATTAGTGAGCCTGGTTACCCCCTCTCGGAACCACAGACTTAGAAATCGCCAGCTCATATACAGTGCATAAAATATATTTATATATATACCCTTATACACCATTTTAATAAAAAATATCACAAAATTCTTCTAAGTCCCTCGGGAAGAGTGAAAGACGCGCACGTTCATTTTCAGAGCTCCTAGACCTTCCTATAAGAAGTTAGCCAAAATGTAGCTTCGAAAAACGCTTAGGTTAAGTTTCAGAGTTGCTTCTAATGTACCAAAGCTGGACTTAGACATAATTTCACTCTCACAACATTATGGATGGTTGGAGACAGTCCGAACCACAAGTACCGGGTCCATGGTTCTTGCCGTATACTGGGGGGACGGGGACGACTCTCATTTACCCCTGACTATACCGGGGATACGCTTATCACAATGCCTTTCTGGTCTGTGCTGAAGCAGGGCATTCTGGCAGCCAAGTGGCTTGACCTTTATTAGTGAGCCTGGTTACCCCCTCTCGGAACCACAGACTTAGAAATCGCCAGCTCATATACAGTGCATAAAATATATTTATATATATACCCTTATACACCATTTTAATAAAAAATATCACAAAATTCTTCTAAGTCCCTCGGGAAGAGTGAAAGACGCGCACGTTCATTTTCAGAGCTCCTAGACCTTCCTATAAGAAGTTAGCCAAAAAGTAGCTTCGAAAAACGCTTAGGTTAAGTTTCAGAGTGGCTTCTAATGTACCAAAGCTGGACTTAGACATAATTTCACTCTCACAACATTATGGCTGGTTGGAGACAGTCCGAACCACAAGTACCGGGTCCATGGTTCTGGGCGTATACTGGGGGGGACGGGGACGACTCCCATTAACCCCTGACTATACCGGGGATACGCTTATCACAATGCCTTTCTGGTCTGTGCTGAAGCAGGGCATTCTGGCAGCCAAGTGGCTTGACCTTTATTAGTGAGCCTGGTTACTCCCTCTCGGAACCACAGACTTAGAAATCGCCAGCTCATATACAGTGCATAAAATATATTTATATATATACCCTTATACACCATTTTAATAAAAAATATCACAAAATTCTTCTAAGTCCCTCGGGAAGAGTGAAAGACGCGCACGTTCATTTTCAGAGCTCCTAGACCTTCCTATAAGAAGTTAGCCAAAAAGTAGCTTCGAAAAACGCTTAGGTTAAGTTTCAGAGTTGCTTCTAATGTACCAAAGCTGGACTTAGACATAATTTCACTCTCACAACATTATGGATGGTTGGAGACAGTCCGAACCACAAGTACCGGGTCCATGGTTCTTGCCGTATACTGGGGGGACGGGGACGACTCTCATTTACCCCTGACTATACCGGGGATACGCTTATCACAATGCCTTTCTGGTCTGTGCTGAAGCAGGGCATTCTGGCAGCCATGTGGCTTGAACTTTATTAGTGAGCCTGGTTACCCCCTCTCGGAACCACAGACTTAGAAATCGCCAGCTCATATACAGTACATAAAATATATTTATATATATACCCTTATACACCATTATAATAAAAAATATCACAAAATTCTTCTAAGTCCCTCGGGAAGAGTGAAAGACGCGCACGTTCATTTTTAGAGCTCCTAGACCTTCCTATAAGAAGTTAGCCAAAAAGTAGCTTCGAAAAACGCTTAGGTTAAGTTTCAGAGTTGCTTCTAATGTACCAAAGCTGGACTTAGACATAATTTCACTCTCACAACATTATGGCTGGTTGGAGACAGTCCGAACCACAAGTACCGGGTCCATGGTTCTTGCCGTATACTGGGGGGACGGGGACGACTCTCATTAACCCCTGACTATACCGGGGATACGCTTATCACAATGCCTTTCTGGTCTGTGCTGAAGCAGGGCATTCTGGCAGCCAAGTGGCTTGACCTTTATTAGTGAGCCTGGTTACCCCCTCTCGGAACCACAGACTTAGAAATCGCCAGCTCATATACAGTGCATAAAATATATTTATATATATACCCTTATACACCATTTTAATAAAAAATATCACAAAATTCTTCTAAGTCCCTCGGGAAGAGTGAAAGACGCGCACGTTCATTTTGAGAGCACCTAGACCTTCCTATAAGAAGTTAGCCAAAAAGTAGCTTCGAAAAACGCTTAGGTTGAGTTTCAGAGTTGCTTCTAATGTACCAAAGCTGGACTTAGACATAATTTCACTCTCACAACATTATGGCTGGTTGGAGACAGTCCGAACCACAAGTACCGGGTCCATGGTTCTGGGCGTATACTGGGGGGGACGGGGACGACTCCCATTAACCCCTGACTATACCGGGGATACGCTTATCACAATGCCTTTCTGGTCTGTGCTGAAGCAGGGCATTCTGGCAGCCAAGTGGCTTGACCTTTATTAGTGAGCCTGGTTACCCCCTCTCGGAACCACAGACTTAGAAATCGCCAGCTCATATACAGTACATAAAATATATTTATATATATACCCTTATACACCATTTTAATAAAAAATATCACAAAATTCTTCTAAGTCCCTCGGGAAGAGTGAAAGACGCGCACGTTAATTTTTAGAGCTCCTAGACCTTCCTATAAGAAGTTAGCCAAAAAGTAGCTTCGAAAAACGCTTAGGTTAAGTTTCAGAGTTGCTTCTAATGTACCAAAGCTGGACTTAGACATAATTTCACTCTCACAACATTATGGCTGGTTGGAGACAGTCCGAACCACAAGTACCGGGTCCATGGTTCTTGCCGTATACTGGGGGGACGGGGACGACTCTCATTAACCCCTGACTATACCGGGGATACGCTTATCACAATGCCTTTCTGGTCTGTGCTGAAGCAGGGCATTCTGGCAGCCAAGTGGCTTGACCTTTATTAGTGAGCCTGGTTACCCCCTCTCGGAACCACAGACTTAGAAATCGCCAGCTCATATACAGTGCATAAAATATATTTATATATATACCCTTATACACCATTTTAATAAAAAATATCACAAAATTCTTCTAAGTCCCTCGGGAAGAGTGAAAGACGCGCACGTTCATTTTTAGAGCTCCTAGACCTTCCTATAAGAAGTTAGCCAAAAAGTAGCTTCGAAAAACGCTTAGGTTAAGTTTCAGAGTTGCTTCTAATGTACCAAAGCTGGACTTAGACATAATTTCACTCTCACAACATTATGGCTGGTTGGAGACAGTCCGAACCACAAGTACCGGGTCCATGGTTCTGGGCGTATACTGGGGGGACGGGGACGACTCCCATTAACCCCTGACTATACCGGGGATACGCTTATCACAATGCCTTTCTGGTCTGTGCTGAAGCAGGGCATTCTGGCAGCCAAGTGGCTTGACCTTTATTAGTGAGCCTGGTTACCCCCTCTCGGAACCACAGACTTAGAAATCGCCAGCTCATATACAGTGCATAAAATATATTTATATATATACCCTTATACACCATTTTAATAAAAAATATCACAAAATTCTTCTAAGTCCCTCGGGAAGAGTGAAAGACGCGCACGTTCATTTTCAGAGCTCCTAGACCTTCCTATAAGAAGTTAGCCAAAAAGTAGCTTCGAAAAACGCTTAGGTTAAGTTTCAGAGTGGCTTCTAATGTACCAAAGCTGGACTTAGACATAATTTCACTCTCACAACATTATGGCTGGTTGGAGACAGTCCGAACCACAAGTACCGGGTCCATGGTTCTGGGCGTATACTGGGGGGGACGGGGACGACTCCCATTAACCCCTGACTATACCGGGGATACGCTTATCACAATGCCTTTCTGGTCTGTGCTGAAGCAGGGCATTCTGGCAGCCAAGTGGCTTGACCTTTATTAGTGAGCCTGGTTACCCCCTCTCGGAACCACAGACTTAGAAATCGCCAGCTCATATACAGTGCATAAAATATATTTATATATATACCCTTATACACCATTTTAATAAAAAATATCACAAAATTCTTCTAAGTCCCTCGGGAAGAGTGAAAGACGCGCACGTTCATTTTTAGAGCTCCTAGACCTTCCTATAAGAAGTTAGCCAAAAAGTAGCTTCGAAAAACGCTTAGGTTAAGTTTCAGAGTTGCTTCTAATGTACCAAAGCTGGACTTAGACATAATTTCACTCACAACATTATGGCTGGTTGGAGACAGTCCGAACCACAAGTACCGGGTCCATGGATCTGGGCGTATACTGGGGGGACGGGGACGACTCCCATTAACCCCTGACTATACCGGGGATACGCTTATCACAATGCCTTTCTGGTCTGTGCTGAAGCAGGGCATTCTGGCAGCCAAGTGGCTTGACCTTTATTAGTGAGCCTGGTTACCCCCTCTCGGAACCACAGACTTAGAAATCGCCAGCTCATATACAGTGCATAAAATATATTTATATATATACCCTTATACACCATTTTAATAAAAAATATCACAAAATTCTTCTAAGTCCCTCGGGAAGAGTGAAAGACGCGCACGTTCATTTTCAGAGCTTCTAGACCTTCCTATAAGAAGTTAGCCAAAATGTAGCTTCGAAAAACGCTTAGGTTAAGTTTCAGAGTTGCTTCTAATGTACCAAAGCTGGACTTAGACATAATTTCACTCTCACAACATTATGGATGGTTGGAGACAGTCCGAACCACAAGTACCGGGTCCATGGTTCTTGCCGTATACTGGGGGGACGGGGACGACTCTCATTTACCCCTGACTATACCGGGGATACGCTTATCACAATGCCTTTCTGGTCTGTGCTGAAGCAGGGCATTCTGGCAGCCAAGTGGCTTGACCTTTATTAGTGAGCCTGGTTACCCCCTCTCGGAACCACAGACTTAGAAATCGCCAGCTCATATACAGTGCATAAAATATATTTATATATATACCCTTATACACCATTTTAATAAAAAATATCACAAAATTCTTCTAAGTCCCTCGGGAAGAGTGAAAGACGCGCACGTTCATTTTCAGAGCTCCTAGACCTTCCTATAAGAAGTTAGCCAAAAAGTAGCTTCGAAAAACGCTTAGGTTAAGTTTCAGAGTGGCTTCTAATGTACCAAAGCTGGACTTAGACATAATTTCACTCTCACAACATTATGGCTGGTTGGAGACAGTCCGAACCACAAGTACCGGGTCCATGGTTCTGGGCGTATACTGGGGGGGACGGGGACGACTCCCATTAACCCCTGACTATACCGGGGATACGCTTATCACAATGCCTTTCTGGTCTGTGCTGAAGCAGGGCATTCTGGCAGCCAAGTGGCTTGACCTTTATTAGTGAGCCTGGTTACCCCCTCTCGGAACCACAGACTTAGAAATCGCCAGCTCATATACAGTGCATAAAATATATTTATATATATACCCTTATACACCATTTTAATAAAAAATATCACAAAATTCTTCTAAGTCCCTCGGGAAGAGTGAAAGACGCGCACGTTCATTTTTAGAGCTCCTAGACCTTCCTATAAGAAGTTAGCCAAAAAGTAGCTTCGAAAAACGCTTAGGTTAAGTTTCAGAGTTGCTTCTAATGTACCAAAGCTGGACTTAGACATAATTTCACTCACAACATTATGGCTGGTTGGAGACAGTCCGAACCACAAGTACCGGGTCCATGGATCTGGGCGTATACTGGGGGGACGGGGACGACTCCCATTAACCCCTGACTATACCGGGGATACGCTTATCACAATGCCTTTCTGGTCTGTGCTGAAGCAGGGCATTCTGGCAGCCAAGTGGCTTGACCTTTATTAGTGAGCCTGGTTACCCCCTCTCGGAACCACAGACTTAGAAATCGCCAGCTCATATACAGTGCATAAAATATATTTATATATATACCCTTATACACCATTTTAATAAAAAATATCACAAAATTCTTCTAAGTCCCTCGGGAAGAGTGAAAGACGCGCACGTTCATTTTCAGAGCTCCTAGACCTTCCTATAAGAAGTTAGCCAAAATGTAGCTTCGAAAAACGCTTAGGTTAAGTTTCAGAGTTGCTTCTAATGTACCAAAGCTGGACTTAGACATAATTTCACTCTCACAACATTATGGATGGTTGGAGACAGTCCGAACCACAAGTACCGGGTCCATGGTTCTTGCCGTATACTGGGGGGACGGGGACGACTCTCATTTACCCCTGACTATACCGGGGATACGCTTATCACAATGCCTTTCTGGTCTGTGCTGAAGCAGGGCATTCTGGCAGCCAAGTGGCTTGAACTTTATTAGTGAGCCTGGTTACCCCCTCTCGGAACCACAGACTTAGAAATCGCCAGCTCATATACAGTACATAAAATATATTTATATATATACCCTTATACACCATTATAATAAAAAATATCACAAAATTCTTCTAAGTCCCTCGGGAAGAGTGAAAGACGCGCACGTTCATTTTTAGAGCTCCTAGACCTTCCTATAAGAAGTTAGCCAAAAAGTAGCTTCGAAAAACGCTTAGGTTAAGTTTCAGAGTTGCTTCTAATGTACCAAAGCTGGACTTAGACATAATTTCACTCTCACAACATTATGGCTGGTTGGAGACAGTCCGAACCACAAGTACCGGGTCCATGGTTCTTGCCGTATACTGGGGGGACGGGGACGACTCTCATTAACCCCTGACTATACCGGGGATACGCTTATCACAATGCCTTTCTGGTCTGTGCTGAAGCAGGGCATTCTGGCAGCCAAGTGGCTTGACCTTTATTAGTGAGCCTGGTTACCCCCTCTCGGAACCACAGACTTAGAAATCGCCAGCTCATATACAGTGCATAAAATATATTTATATATATACCCTTATACACCATTTTAATAAAAAATATCACAAAATTCTTCTAAGTCCCTCGGGAAGAGTGAAAGACGCGCACGTTCATTTTGAGAGCTCCTAGACCTTCCTATAAGAAGTTAGCCAAAAAGTAGCTTCGAAAAACGCTTAGGTTGAGTTTCAGAGTTGCTTCTAATGTACCAAAGCTGGACTTAGACATAATTTCACTCTCACAACATTATGGCTGGTTGGAGACAGTCCGAACCACAAGTACCGGGTCCATGGTTCTTGCCGTATACTGGGGGGACGGGGACGACTCTCATTAACCCCTGACTATACCGGGGATACGCTTATCACAATGCCTTTCTGGTCTGTGCTGAAGCAGGGCATTCTGGCAGCCAAGTGGCTTGACCTTTATTAGTGAGCCTGGTTACCCCCTCTCGGAACCACAGACTTAGAAATCGCCAGCTCATATACAGTACATAAAATATATTTATATATATACCCTTATACACCATTTTAATAAAAAATATCACAAAATTCTTCTAAGTCCCTCGGGAAGAGTGAAAGACGCGCACGTTAATTTTTAGAGCTCCTAGACCTTCCTATAAGAAGTTAGCCAAAAAGTAGCTTCGAAAAACGCTTAGGTTAAGTTTCAGAGTTGCTTCTAATGTACCAAAGCTGGACTTAGACATAATTTCACTCTCACAACATTATGGCTGGTTGGAGACAGTCCGAACCACAAGTACCGGGTCCATGGTTCTTGCCGTATACTGGGGGGACGGGGACGACTCTCATTAACCCCTGACTATACCGGGGATACGCTTATCACAATGCCTTTCTGGTCTGTGCTGAAGCAGGGCATTCTGGCAGCCAAGTGGCTTGACCTTTATTAGTGAGCCTGGTTACCCCCTCTCGGAACCACAGACTTAGAAATCGCCAGCTCATATACAGTGCATAAAATATATTTATATATATACCCTTATACACCATTTTAATAAAAAATATCACAAAATTCTTCTAAGTCCCTCGGGAAGAGTGAAAGACGCGCACGTTCATTTTTAGAGCTCCTAGACCTTCCTATAAGAAGTTAGCCAAAAAGTAGCTTCGAAAAACGCTTAGGTTAAGTTTCAGAGTTGCTTCTAATGTACCAAAGCTGGACTTAGACATAATTTCACTCTCACAACATTATGGCTGGTTGGAGACAGTCCGAACCACAAGTACCGGGTCCATGGTTCTTGCCGTATACTGGGGGGACGGGGACGACTCTCATTAACCCCTGACTATACCGGGGATACGCTTATCACAATGCCTTTCTGGTCTGTGCTGAAGCAGGGCATTCTGGCAGCCAAGTGGCTTGACCTTTATTAGTGAGCCTGGTTACCCCCTCTCGGAACCACAGACTTAGAAATCGCCAGCTCATATACAGTGCATAAAATATATTTATATATATACCCTTATACACCATTTTAATAAAAAATATCACAAAATTCTTCTAAGTCCCTCGGGAAGAGTGAAAGACGCGCACGTTCATTTTGAGAGCTCCTAGACCTTCCTATAAGAAGTTAGCCAAAAAGTAGCTTCGAAAAACGCTTAGGTTGAGTTTCAGAGTTGCTTCTAATGTACCAAAGCTGGACTTAGACATAATTTCACTCTCACAACATTATGGCTGGTTGGAGACAGTCCGAACCACAAGTACCGGGTCCATGGTTCTTGCCGTATACTGGGGGGACGGGGACGACTCTCATTAACCCCTGACTATACCGGGGATACGCTTATCACAATGCCTTTCTGGTCTGTGCTGAAGCAGGGCATTCTGGCAGCCAAGTGGCTTGACCTTTATTAGTGAGCCTGGTTACCCCCTCTCGGAACCACAGACTTAGAAATCGCCAGCTCATATACAGTGCATAAAATATATTTATATATATACCCTTATACACCATTTTAATAAAAAATATCACAAAATTCTTCTAAGTCCCTCGGGAAGAGTGAAAGACGCGCACGTTCATTTTGAGAGCTCCTAGACCTTCCTATAAGAAGTTAGACAAAAAGTAGCTTCGAAAAACGCTTAGGTTGAGTTTCAGAGTTGCTTCTAATGTACCAAAGCTGGACTTAGACATAATTTCACTCTCACAACATTATGGCTGGTTGGAGACAGTCCGAACCACAAGTACCGGGTCCATGGTTCTGGGCGTATACTGGGGGGACGGGGACGACTCTCATTAACCCCTGACTTTACCGGGGATACGCTTATCACAATGCCTTTCTGGTCTGTGCTGAAGCAGGGCATTCTGGCAGCCAAGTGGCTTGACCTTTATTAGTGAGCCTGGTTACCCCCTCTCGGAACCACAGACTTAGAAATCGCCAGCTCATATACAGTGCATAAAATATATTTATATATATACCCTTATACACCATTTTAATAAAAAATATCACAAAATTCTTCTAAGTCCCTCGGGAAGAGTGAAAGACGCGCACGTTCATTTTTAGAGCTCCTAGACCTTCCTATAAGAAGTTAGCCAAAAAGTAGCTTCGAAAAACGCTTAGGTTAAGTTTCAGAGTTGCTTCTAATGTACCAAAGCTGGACTTAGACATAATTTCACTCACAACATTATGGCTGGTTGGAGACAGTCCGAACCACAAGTACCGGGTCCATGGATCTGGGCGTATACTGGGGGGACGGGGACGACTCCCATTAACCCCTGACTATACCGGGGATACGCTTATCACAATGCCTTTCTGGTCTGTGCTGAAGCAGGGCATTCTGGCAGCCAAGTGGCTTGACCTTTATTAGTGAGCCTGGTTACCCCCTCTCGGAACCACAGACTTAGAAATCGCCAGCTCATATACAGTGCATAAAATATATTTATATATATACCCTTATACACCATTTTAATAAAAAATATCACAAAATTCTTCTAAGTCCCTCGGGAAGAGTGAAAGACGCGCACGTTCATTTTGAGAGCTCCTAGACCTTCCTATAAGAAGTTAGCCAAAAAGTAGCTTCGAAAAACGCTTAGGTTGAGTTTCAGAGTTGCTTCTAATGTACCAAAGCTGGACTTAGACATAATTTCACTCTCACAACATTATGGCTGGTTGGAGACAGTCCGAACCACAAGTACCGGGTCCATGGTTCTTGCCGTATACTGGGGGGACGGGGACGACTCTCATTAACCCCTGACTATACCGGGGATACGCTTATCACAATGCCTTTCTGGTCTGTGCTGAAGCAGGGCATTCTGGCAGCCAAGTGGCTTGACCTTTATTAGTGAGCCTGGTTACCCCCTCTCGGAACCACAGACTTAGAAATCGCCAGCTCATATACAGTGCATAAAATATATTTATATATATACCCTTATACACCATTTTAATAAAAAATATCACAAAATTCTTCTAAGTCCCTCGGGAAGAGTGAAAGACGCGCACGTTCATTTTGAGAGCTCCTAGACCTTCCTATAAGAAGTTAGACAAAAAGTAGCTTCGAAAAACGCTTAGGTTGAGTTTCAGAGTTGCTTCTAATGTACCAAAGCTGGACTTAGACATAATTTCACTCTCACAACATTATGGCTGGTTGGAGACAGTCCGAACCACAAGTACCGGGTCCATGGTTCTGGGCGTATACTGGGGGGACGGGGACGACTCTCATTAACCCCTGACTTTACCGGGGATACGCTTATCACAATGCCTTTCTGGTCTGTGCTGAAGCAGGGCATTCTGGCAGCCAAGTGGCTTGACCTTTATTAGTGAGCCTGGTTACCCCCTCTCGGAACCACAGACTTAGAAATCGCCAGCTCATATACAGTGCATAAAATATATTTATATATATACCCTTATACACCATTTTAATAAAAAATATCACAAAATTCTTCTAAGTCCCTCGGGAAGAGTGAAAGACGCGCACGTTCATTTTTAGAGCTCCTAGACCTTCCTATAAGAAGTTAGCCAAAAAGTAGCTTCGAAAAACGCTTAGGTTAAGTTTCAGAGTTGCTTCTAATGTACCAAAGCTGGACTTAGACATAATTTCACTCACAACATTATGGCTGGTTGGAGACAGTCCGAACCACAAGTACCGGGTCCATGGATCTGGGCGTATACTGGGGGGACGGGGACGACTCCCATTAACCCCTGACTATACCGGGGAAACGCTTATCACAATGCCTTTCTGGTCTGTGCTGAAGCAGGGCATTCTGGCAGCCAAGTGGCTTGACCTTTATTAGTGAGCCTGGTTACCCCCTCTCGGAACCACAGACTTAGAAATCGCCAGCTCATATACAGTGCATAAAATATATTTATATATATACCCTTATACACCATTTTAATAAAAAATATCACAAAATTCTTCTAAGTCCCTCGGGAAGAGTGAAAGACGCGCACGTTCATTTTTAGGGCTCCTAGACCTTCCTATAAGAAGTTAGCCAAAAAGTAGCTTCGAAAAACGCTTAGGTTAAGTTTCAGAGTTGCTTCTAATGTACCAAAGCTGGACTTAGACATAATTTCACTCTCACAACATTATGGCTGGTTGGAGACAGTCCGAACCACAAGTACCGGGTCCATGGTTCTGGGCGTATACTGGGGGGGACGGGGACGACTCCCATTAACCCCTGACTATACCGGGGATACGCTTATCACAATGCCTTTCTGGTCTGTGCTGAAGCAGGGCATTCTGGCAGCCAAGTGGCTTGACCTTTATTAGTGAGCCTGGTTACCCCCTCTCGGAACCACAGACTTAGAAATCGCCAGCTCATATACAGTGCATAAAATATATTTATATATATACCCTTATACACCATTTTAATAAAAAATATCACAAAATTCTTCTAAGTCCCTCGGGAAGAGTGAAAGACGCGCACGTTCATTTTTAGAGCTCCTAGACCTTCCTATAAGAAGTTAGCCAAAAAGTAGCTTCGAAAAACGCTTAGGTTAAGTTTCAGAGTTGCTTCTAATGTACCAAAGCTGGACTTAGACATAATTTCACTCTCACAACATTATGGCTGGTTGGAGACAGTCCGAACCACAAGTACCGGGTCCATGGTTCTGGGCGTATACTGGGGGGACGGGGACGACTCCCATTAACCCCTGACTATACCGGGGATACGCTTATCACAATGCCTTTCTGGTCTGTGCTGAAGCAGGGCATTCTGGCAGCCAAGTGGCTTGACCTTTATTAGTGAGCCTGGTTACCCCCTCTCGGAACCACAGACTTAGAAATCGCCAGCTCATATACAGTGCATAAAATATATTTATATATATACCCTTATACACCATTTTAATAAAAAATATCACAAAATTCTTCTAAGTCCCTCGGGAAGAGTGAAAGACGCGCACGTTCATTTTCAGAGCTCCTAGACCTTCCTATAAGAAGTTAGCCAAAAAGTAGCTTCGAAAAACGCTTAGGTTAAGTTTCAGAGTGGCTTCTAATGTACCAAAGCTGGACTTAGACATAATTTCACTCTCACAACATTATGGCTGGTTGGAGACAGTCCGAACCACAAGTACCGGGTCCATGGTTCTGGGCGTATACTGGGGGGGACGGGGACGACTCCCATTAACCCCTGACTATACCGGGGATACGCTTATCACAATGCCTTTCTGGTCTGTGCTGAAGCAGGGCATTCTGGCAGCCAAGTGGCTTGACCTTTATTAGTGAGCCTGGTTACCCCCTCTCGGAACCACAGACTTAGAAATCGCCAGCTCATATACAGTGCATAAAATATATTTATATATATACCCTTATACACCATTTTAATAAAAAATATCACAAAATTCTTCTAAGTCCCTCGGGAAGAGTGAAAGACGCGCACGTTCATTTTTAGAGCTCCTAGACCTTCCTATAAGAAGTTAGCCAAAAAGTAGCTTCGAAAAACGCTTAGGTTAAGTTTCAGAGTTGCTTCTAATGTACCAAAGCTGGACTTAGACATAATTTCACTCACAACATTATGGCTGGTTGGAGACAGTCCGAACCACAAGTACCGGGTCCATGGATCTGGGCGTATACTGGGGGGACGGGGACGACTCCCATTAACCCCTGACTATACCGGGGATACGCTTATCACAATGCCTTTCTGGTCTGTGCTGAAGCAGGGCATTCTGGCAGCCAAGTGGCTTGACCTTTATTAGTGAGCCTGGTTACCCCCTCTCGGAACCACAGACTTAGAAATCGCCAGCTCATATACAGTGCATAAAATATATTTATATATATACCCTTATACACCATTTTAATAAAAAATATCACAAAATTCTTCTAAGTCCCTCGGGAAGAGTGAAAGACGCGCACGTTCATTTTCAGAGCTCCTAGACCTTCCTATAAGAAGTTAGCCAAAATGTAGCTTCGAAAAACGCTTACAGTAGGTTAAGTTTCAGAGTTGCTTCTAATGTACCAAAGCTGGACTTAGACATAATTTCACTCTCACAACATTATGGATGGTTGGAGACAGTCCGAACCACAAGTACCGGGTCCATGGTTCTTGCCGTATACTGGGGGGACGGGGACGACTCTCATTTACCCCTGACTATACCGGGGATACGCTTATCACAATGCCTTTCTGGTCTGTGCTGAAGCAGGGCATTCTGGCAGCCAAGTGGCTTGACCTTTATTAGTGAGCCTGGTTACCCCCTCTCGGAACCACAGACTTAGAAATCGCCAGCTCATATACAGTGCATAAAATATATTTATATATATACCCTTATACACCATTTTAATAAAAAATATCACAAAATTCTTCTAAGTCCCTCGGGAAGAGTGAAAGACGCGCACGTTCATTTTTAGAGCTCCTAGACCTTCCTATAAGAAGTTAGCCAAAAAGTAGCTTCGAAAAACGCTTAGGTTAAGTTTCAGAGTTGCTTCTAATGTACCAAAGCTGGACTTAGACATAATTTCACTCACAACATTATGGCTGGTTGGAGACAGTCCGAACCACAAGTACCGGGTCCATGGATCTGGGCGTATACTGGGGGGACGGGGACGACTCCCATTAACCCCTGACTATACCGGGGATACGCTTATCACAATGCCTTTCTGGTCTGTGCTGAAGCAGGGCATTCTGGCAGCCAAGTGGCTTGACCTTTATTAGTGAGCCTGGTTACCCCCTCTCGGAACCACAGACTTAGAAATCGCCAGCTCATATACAGTGCATAAAATATATTTATATATATACCCTTATACACCATTTTAATAAAAAATATCACAAAATTCTTCTAAGTCCCTCGGGAAGAGTGAAAGACGCGCACGTTCATTTTCAGAGCTCCTAGACCTTCCTATAAGAAGTTAGCCAAAATGTAGCTTCGAAAAACGCTTAGGTTAAGTTTCAGAGTTGCTTCTAATGTACCAAAGCTGGACTTAGACATAATTTCACTCTCACAACATTATGGATGGTTGGAGACAGTCCGAACCACAAGTACCGGGTCCATGGTTCTTGCCGTATACTGGGGGGACGGGGACGACTCTCATTTACCCCTGACTATACCGGGGATACGCTTATCACAATGCCTTTCTGGTCTGTGCTGAAGCAGGGCATTCTGGCAGCCAAGTGGCTTGAACTTTATTAGTGAGCCTGGTTACCCCCTCTCGGAACCACAGACTTAGAAATCGCCAGCTCATATACAGTACATAAAATATATTTATATATATACCCTTATACACCATTATAATAAAAAATATCACAAAATTCTTCTAAGTCCCTCGGGAAGAGTGAAAGACGCGCACGTTCATTTTTAGAGCTCCTAGACCTTCCTATAAGAAGTTAGCCAAAAAGTAGCTTCGAAAAACGCTTAGGTTAAGTTTCAGAGTTGCTTCTAATGTACCAAAGCTGGACTTAGACATAATTTCACTCTCACAACATTATGGCTGGTTGGAGACAGTCCGAACCACAAGTACCGGGTCCATGGTTCTTGCCGTATACTGGGGGGACGGGGACGACTCTCATTAACCCCTGACTATACCGGGGATACGCTTATCACAATGCCTTTCTGGTCTGTGCTGAAGCAGGGCATTCTGGCAGCCAAGTGGCTTGACCTTTATTAGTGAGCCTGGTTACCCCCTCTCGGAACCACAGACTTAGAAATCGCCAGCTCATATACAGTACATAAAATATATTTATATATATACCCTTATACACCATTTTAATAAAAAATATCACAAAATTCTTCTAAGTCCCTCGGGAAGAGTGAAAGACGCGCACGTTAATTTTTAGAGCTCCTAGACCTTCCTATAAGAAGTTAGCCAAAAAGTAGCTTCGAAAAACGCTTAGGTTAAGTTTCAGAGTTGCTTCTAATGTACCAAAGCTGGACTTAGACATAATTTCACTCTCACAACATTATGGCTGGTTGGAGACAGTCCGAACCACAAGTACCGGGTCCATGGTTCTTGCCGTATACTGGGGGGACGGGGACGACTCTCATTAACCCCTGACTATACCGGGGATACGCTTATCACAATGCCTTTCTGGTCTGTGCTGAAGCAGGGCATTCTGGCAGCCAAGTGGCTTGACCTTTATTAGTGAGCCTGGTTACCCCCTCTCGGAACCACAGACTTAGAAATCGCCAGCTCATATACAGTGCATAAAATATATTTATATATATACCCTTATACACCATTTTAATAAAAAATATCACAAAATTCTTCTAAGTCCCTCGGGAAGAGTGAAAGACGCGCACGTTCATTTTTAGAGCTCCTAGACCTTCCTATAAGAAGTTAGCCAAAAAGTAGCTTCGAAAAACGCTTAGGTTAAGTTTCAGAGTTGCTTCTAATGTACCAAAGCTGGACTTAGACATAATTTCACTCTCACAACATTATGGCTGGTTGGAGACAGTCCGAACCACAAGTACCGGGTCCATGGTTCTTGCCGTATACTGGGGGGACGGGGACGACTCTCATTAACCCCTGACTATACCGGGGATACGCTTATCACAATGCCTTTCTGGTCTGTGCTGAAGCAGGGCATTCTGGCAGCCAAGTGGCTTGACCTTTATTAGTGAGCCTGGTTACCCCCTCTCGGAACCACAGACTTAGAAATCGCCAGCTCATATACAGTGCATAAAATATATTTATATATATACCCTTATACACCATTTTAATAAAAAATATCACAAAATTCTTCTAAGTCCCTCGGGAAGAGTGAAAGACGCGCACGTTCATTTTGAGAGCTCCTAGACCTTCCTATAAGAAGTTAGCCAAAAAGTAGCTTCGAAAAACGCTTAGGTTGAGTTTCAGAGTTGCTTCTAATGTACCAAAGCTGGACTTAGACATAATTTCACTCTCACAACATTATGGCTGGTTGGAGACAGTCCGAACCACAAGTACCGGGTCCATGGTTCTTGCCGTATACTGGGGGGACGGGGACGACTCTCATTAACCCCTGACTATACCGGGGATACGCTTATCACAATGCCTTTCTGGTCTGTGCTGAAGCAGGGCATTCTGGCAGCCAAGTGGCTTGACCTTTATTAGTGAGCCTGGTTACCCCCTCTCGGAACCACAGACTTAGAAATCGCCAGCTCATATACAGTGCATAAAATATATTTATATATATACCCTTATACACCATTTTAATAAAAAATATCACAAAATTCTTCTAAGTCCCTCGGGAAGAGTGAAAGACGCGCACGTTCATTTTGAGAGCTCCTAGACCTTCCTATAAGAAGTTAGACAAAAAGTAGCTTCGAAAAACGCTTAGGTTGAGTTTCAGAGTTGCTTCTAATGTACCAAAGCTGGACTTAGACATAATTTCACTCTCACAACATTATGGCTGGTTGGAGACAGTCCGAACCACAAGTACCGGGTCCATGGTTCTGGGCGTATACTGGGGGGACGGGGACGACTCTCATTAACCCCTGACTTTACCGGGGATACGCTTATCACAATGCCTTTCTGGTCTGTGCTGAAGCAGGGCATTCTGGCAGCCAAGTGGCTTGACCTTTATTAGTGAGCCTGGTTACCCCCTCTCGGAACCACAGACTTAGAAATCGCCAGCTCATATACAGTGCATAAAATATATTTATATATATACCCTTATACACCATTTTAATAAAAAATATCACAAAATTCTTCTAAGTCCCTCGGGAAGAGTGAAAGACGCGTACGTTCATTTTTAGAGCTCCTAGACCTTCCTATAAGAAGTTAGCCAAAAAGTAGCTTCGAAAAACGCTTAGGTTAAGTTTCAGAGTTGCTTCTAATGTACCAAAGCTGGACTTAGACATAATTTCACTCACAACATTATGGCTGGTTGGAGACAGTCCGAACCACAAGTACCGGGTCCATGGATCTGGGCGTATACTGGGGGGACGGGGACGACTCCCATTAACCCCTGACTATACCGGGGATACGCTTATCACAATGCCTTTCTGGTCTGTGCTGAAGCAGGGCATTCTGGCAGCCAAGTGGCTTGACCTTTATTAGTGAGCCTGGTTACCCCCTCTCGGAACCACAGACTTAGAAATCGCCAGCTCATATACAGTGCATAAAATATATTTATATATATACCCTTATACACCATTTTAATAAAAAATATCACAAAATTCTTCTAAGTCCCTCGGGAAGAGTGAAAGACGCGCACGTTCATTTTTAGGGCTCCTAGACCTTCCTATAAGAAGTTAGCCAAAAAGTAGCTTCGAAAAACGCTTAGGTTAAGTTTCAGAGTTGCTTCTAATGTACCAAAGCTGGACTTAGACATAATTTCACTCTCACAACATTATGGCTGGTTGGAGACAGTCCGAACCACAAGTACCGGGTCCATGGTTCTGGGCGTATACTGGGGGGACGGGGACGACTCCCATTAACCCCTGACTATACCGGGGATACGCTTATCACAATGCCTTTCTGGTCTGTGCTGAAGCAGGGCATTCTGGCAGCCAAGTGGCTTGACCTTTATTAGTGAGCCTGGTTACCCCCTCTCGGAACCACAGACTTAGAAATCGCCAGCTCATATACAGTGCATAAAATATATTTATATATATACCCTTATACACCATTTTAATAAAAAATATCACAAAATTCTTCAAAGTCCCTCGGGAAGAGTGAAAGACGCGCACGTTCATTTTCAGAGCTCCTAGACCTTCCTATAAGAAGTTAGCCAAAAAGTTGCTTCGAAAAACGCTTAGGTTAAGTTTCAGAGTGGCTTCTAATGTACCAAAGCTGGACTTAGACATAATTTCACTCTCACAACATTATGGCTGGTTGGAGACAGTCCGAACCACAAGTACCGGGTCCATGGTTCTGGGCGTATACTGGGGGGGACGGGGACGACTCCCATTAACCCCTGACTATACCGGGGATACGCTTATCACAATGCCTTTCTGGTCTGTGCTGAAGCAGGGCATTCTGGCAGCCAAGTGGCTTGACCTTTATTAGTGAGCCTGGTTACCCCCTCTCGGAACCACAGACTTAGAAATCGCCAGCTCATATACAGTGCATAAAATATATTTATATATATACCCTTATACACCATTTTAATAAAAAATATCACAAAATTCTTCTAAGTCCCTCGGGAAGAGTGAAAGACGCGCACGTTCATTTTTAGAGCTCCTAGACCTTCCTATAAGAAGTTAGCCAAAAAGTAGCTTCGAAAAACGCTTAGGTTAAATTTCAGAGTTGCTTCTAATGTACCAAAGCTGGACTTAGACATAATTTCACTCTCACAGCATTATGGCTGGTTGGAGACAGTCCGAACCACAAGTACCGGGTCCATGGTTCTTGCCGTATACTGGGGGGACGGGGACGACTCTCATTAACCCCTGACTATACCGGGGATACGCTTATCACAATGCCTTTCTGGTCTGTGCTGAAGCAGGGCATTCTGGCAGCCAAGTGGCTTGACCTTTATTAGTGAGCCTGGTTACCCCCTCTCGGAACCACAGACTTAGAAATCGCCAGCTCATATACAGTGCATAAAATATATTTATATATATACCCTTATACACCATTTTAATAAAAAATATCACAAAATTCTTCTAAGTCCCTCGGGAAGAGTGAAAGACGCGCACGTTCATTTTGAGAGCTCCTAGACCTTCCTATAAGAAGTTAGACAAAAAGTAGCTTCGAAAAACGCTTAGGTTGAGTTTCAGAGTTGCTTCTAATGTACCAAAGCTGGACTTAGACATAATTTCACTCTCACAACATTATGGCTGGTTGGAGACAGTCCGAACCACAAGTACCGGGTCCATGGTTCTGGGCGTATACTGGGGGGACGGGGGGGACTCCCATTAACCCCTGACTATACCGGGGATACGCTTATCACAATGCCTTTCTGGTCTGTGCTGAAGCAGGGCATTCTGGCAGCCAAGTGGCTTGACCTTTATTAGTGAGCCTGGTTACCCCCTCTCGGAACCACAGACTTAGAAATCGCCAGCTCATATACAGTGCATAAAATATATTTATATATATACCCTTATACACCATTTTAATAAAAAATATCACAAAATTCTTCTAAGTCCCTCGGGAAGAGTGAAAGACGCGCACGTTCATTTTTAGAGCTCCTAGACCTTCCTATAAGAAGTTAGCCAAAAAGTAGCTTCGAAAAACGCTTAGGTTAAATTTCAGAGTTGCTTCTAATGTACCAAAGCTGGACTTAGACATAATTTCACTCTCACAACATTATGGCTGGTTGGAGACAGTCCGAACCACAAGTACCGGGTCCATGGTTCTTGCCGTATACTGGGGGGACGGGGACGACTCTCATTAACCCCTGACTATACCGGGGATACGCTTATCACAATGCCTTTCTGGTCTGTGCTGAAGCAGGGCATTCTGGCAGCCAAGTGGCTTGACCTTTATTAGTGAGCCTGGTTACCCCCTCTCGGAACCACAGACTTAGAAATCGCCAGCTCATATACAGTGCATAAAATATATTTATATATATACCCTTATACACCATTTTAATAAAAAATATCACAAAATTCTTCTAAGTCCCTCGGGAAGAGTGAAAGACGCGCACGTTCATTTTTAGAGCTCCTAGACCTTCCTATAAGAAGTTAGCCAAAAAGTAGCTTCGAAAAACGCTTAGGTTAAATTTCAGAGTTGCTTCTAATGTACCAAAGCTGGACTTAGACATAATTTCACTCTCACAACATTATGGCTGGTTGGAGACAGTCCGAACCACAAGTACCGGGTCCATGGTTCTTGCCGTATACTGGGGGGACGGGGACGACTCTCATTAACCCCTGACTATACCGGGGATACGCTTATCACAATGCCTTTCTGGTCTGTGCTGAAGCAGGGCATTCTGGCAGCCAAGTGGCTTGACCTTTATTAGTGAGCCTGGTTACCCCCTCTCGGAACCACAGACTTAGAAATCGCCAGCTCATATACAGTGCATAAAATATATTTATATATATACCCTTATACACCATTTTAATAAAAAATATCACAAAATTCTTCTAAGTCCCTCGGGAAGAGTGAAAGACGCGCACGTTCATTTTGAGAGCTCCTAGACCTTCCTATAAGAAGTTAGACAAAAAGTAGCTTCGAAAAACGCTTAGGTTGAGTTTCAGAGTTGCTTCTAATGTACCAAAGCTGGACTTAGACATAATTTCACTCTCACAACATTATGGCTGGTTGGAGACAGTCCGAACCACAAGTACCGGGTCCATGGTTCTGGGCGTATACTGGGGGGACGGGGGGGACTCCCATTAACCCCTGACTATACCGGGGATACGCTTATCACAATGCCTTTCTGGTCTGTGCTGAAGCAGGGCATTCTGGCAGCCAAGTGGCTTGACCTTTATTAGTGAGCCTGGTTACCCCCTCTCGGAACCACAGACTTAGAAATCGCCAGCTCATATACAGTGCATAAAATATATTTATATATATACCCTTATACACCATTTTAATAAAAAATATCACAAAATTCTTCTAAGTCCCTCGGGAAGAGTGAAAGACGCGCACGTTCATTTTTAGAGCTCCTAGACCTTCCTATAAGAAGTTAGCCAAAAAGTAGCTTCGAAAAACGCTTAGGTTAAATTTCAGAGTTGCTTCTAATGTACCAAAGCTGGACTTAGACATAATTTCACTCTCACAACATTATGGCTGGTTGGAGACAGTCCGAACCACAAGTACCGGGTCCATGGTTCTTGCCGTATACTGGGGGGACGGGGACGACTCTCATTAACCCCTGACTATACCGGGGATACGCTTATCACAATGCCTTTCTGGTCTGTGCTGAAGCAGGGCATTCTGGCAGCCAAGTGGCTTGACCTTTATTAGTGAGCCTGGTTACCCCCTCTCGGAACCACAGACTAAGAAATCGCCAGCTCATATACAGTGCATAAAATATATTTATATATATACCCTTATACACCATTTTAATAAAAAATATCACAAAATTCTTCTAAGTCCCTCGGGAAGAGTGAAAGACGCGCACGTTCATTTTGAGAGCTCCTAGACCTTCCTATAAGAAGTTAGACAAAAAGTAGCTTCGAAAAACGCTTAGGTTGAGTTTCAGAGTTGCTTCTAATGTACCAAAGCTGGACTTAGACATAATTTCACTCTCACAACATTATGGCTGGTTGGAGACAGTCCGAACCACAAGTACCGGGTCCATGGTTCTGGGCGTATACTGGGGGGGACGGGGGGGACTCCCATTAACCCCTGACTATACCGGGGATACGCTTATCACAATGCCTTTCTGGTCTGTGCTGAAGCAGGGCATTCTGGCAGCCAAGTGGCTTGACCTTTATTAGTGAGCCTGGTTACCCCCTCTCGGAACCACAGACTTAGAAATCGCCAGCTCATATACAGTACATGAAATATATTTATATATATACCCTTATACACCATTTTAATAAAAAATATCACAAAATTCTTCTAAGTCCCTCGGGAAGAGTGAAAGACGCGCACGTTCATTTTTAGAGCTCCTAGACCTTCCTATAAGAAGTTAGCCAAAAAGTAGCTTCGAAAAACGCTTAGGTTAAGTTTCAGAGTTGCTTCTAATGTACCAAAGCTGGACTTAGACATAATTTCACTCTCACAACATTATGGCTGGTTGGAAACAGTCCGAACCACAAGTACCGGGTCCATGGTTCTTGCCGTATACTGGGGGGACGGGGACGACTCTCATTAACCCCTGACTATACCGGGGATACGCTTATCAATATGACTTTCTGGTCTGTGCTGAAGCAGGGCATTCTGGCAGCCAAGTGGCTTGACCTTTATTAGTGAGCCTGGTTACCCCCTCTCGGAACCACAGACTTAGAAATCGCCAGCTCATATACAGTGCATAAAATATATTTATATATATACCCGTATACACCATTTTAATAAAAAATATCACAAAATTCTTCTAAGTCCCTCGGGAAGAGTGAAAGACGCGCACGTTCATTTTTAGAGCTCCTAGACCTTCCTATAAGAAGTTAGCCAAAAAGTAGCTTCGAAAAACGCTTAGGTTAAGTTTCAGAGTTGCTTCTAATGTACCAAAGCTGGACTTAGACATAATTTCACTCTCAAAACATTATGGCTGGTTGGAGACAGTCCGAACCACAAGTTCCGGGTCCATGGTTCTGGCCGTATACTGGGGGGACGGGGACGACTCCCATTAACCCCTGACTATACCGGGGATACGCTTATCACAATGCCTTTCTGGTCTTTGCTGAAGCAGGGCATTCTGGCAGCCAAGTGGCTTGACCTTTATTAGTGAGCCTGGTTACCCCCTCTCGGAACCACAGACTTAGAAATCGCCAGCTCATATACAGTGCATAAAATATATTTATATATATATACCCTTATACACCATTTTAATAAAAAATATCACAAAATTCTTCAAAGTCCCTCGGGAAGAGTGAAAGACGCGCACGTTCATTTTCAGAGCTCCTAGACCTTCCTATAAGAAGTTAGCCAAAAAGTAGCTTCGAAAAACGCTTAGGGTAAGTTTCAGAGTTGCTTCTAATGTACCAAAGCTGGACTTAGACATAATTTCACTCTCACAACATTATGGCTGGTTGGAGACAGTCCGAACCACAAGTACCGGGTCCATGGTTCTGGGCGTATACTGCGGGGGACGGGGACGACTCCCATTAACCACTGACTATACCGGGGATACGCTTATCACAATGCCTTTCTGGTCTGTGCTGAAGCAGGGCATTCTGGCAGCCAAGTGGCTTGACCTTTATTAGTGAGCCTGGTTACCCCCTCTCGGAACCACAGACTTAGAAATCGCCAGCTCATATACAGTACATAAAATATATTTATATATATACCCTTATACACCATTTTAATAAAAAATATCACAAAATTCTTCTAAGTCCCTCGGGAAGAGTGAAAGACGCGCACGTTCATTTTTAGAGCTCCTAGACCTTCCTATAAGAAGTTAGCCAAAAAGTAGCTTCGAAAAACGCTTAGGTTAAGTTTCAGAGTTGCTTCTAATGTACCAAAGCTGGACTTAGACATAATTTCACTCTCAAAACATTATGGCTGGTTGGAGACAGTCCGAACCACAAGTTCCGGGTCCATGGTTCTGGCCGTATACTGGGGGGACGGGGACGACTCCCATTAACCCCTGACTATACCGGGGATACGCTTATCACAATGCCTTTCTGGTCTGTGCTGAAGCAGGGCATTCTGGCAGCCAAGTGGCTTGACCTTTATTAGTGAGCCTGGTTACCCCCTCTCGGAACCACAGACTTAGAAATCGCCAGCTCATATACAGTGCATAAAATATATTTATATATATATACCCTTATACACCATTTTAATAAAAAATATCACAAAATTCTTCAAAGTCCCTCGGGAAGAGTGAAAGACGCGCACGTTCATTTTCAGAGCTCCTAGACCTTCCTATAAGAAGTTAGCCAAAAAGTTGCTTCGAAAAACGCTTAGGGTAAGTTTCAGAGTTGCTTCTAATGTACCAAAGCTGGACTTAGACATAATTTCACTCTCACAACATTATGGCTGGTTGGAGACAGTCCGAACCACAAGTACCGGGTCCATGGTTCTGGCCGTATACTGGGGGGACGGGGACGACTCCCATTAACCCCTGACTATACCGGGGATACGCTTATCACAATGCCTTTCTGGTCTGTGCTGAAGCAGGGCATTCTGGCAGCCAAGTGGCTTGACCTTTATTAGTGAGCCTGGTTACCCCCTCTCGGAACCACAGACTTAGAAATCGCCAGCTCATATACAGTGCATAAAATATATTTATATATATATACCCTTATACACCATTTTAATAAAAAATATCACAAAATTCTTCAAAGTCCCTCGGGAAGAGTGAAAGACGCGCACGTTCATTTTCAAAGCTCCTAGACCTTCCTATAAGAAGTTAGCCAAAAAGTTGCTTCGAAAAACGCTTAGGGTAAGTTTCAGAGTTGCTTCTAATGTACCAAAGCTGGACTTAGACATAATTTCACTCTCACAACATTATGGCTGGTTGGAGACAGTCCGAACCACAAGTACCGGGTCCATGGTTCTGGCCGTATACTGGGGGGACGGGGACGACTCCCATTAACCCCTGACTATACCGGGGATACGCTTATCACAATGCCTTTCTGGTCTGTGCTGAAGCAGGGCATTCTGGCAGCCAAGTGGCTTGACCTTTATTAGTGAGCCTGGTTACCCCCTCTCGGAACCACAGACTTAGAAATCGCCAGCTCATATACAGTGCATAAAATATATTTATATATATACCCTTATACACCATTTTAATAAAAAATATCACAAAATTCTTCTAAGTCCCTCGGGAAGAGTGAAAGACGCGCACGTTCATTTGCAGAGCTCCTAGACGTTCCTATAAGAAGTTAGCCAAAAAGTAGCTTCGAAAAACGCTTAGGTTAAGTTTCAGAGTTGCTTCTAATGTACCAAAGCTGGACTTAGACATAATTTCACTCTCACAACATTATGGCTGGTTGGAGACAGTCCGAACCACAAGTACCGGGTCCATGGTTCTTGCCGTATACTGGGGGGACGACGACGACTCCCATTAACCCCTGACTATACCGGGGATACGCTTATCACAATGCCTTTCTGGTCTGTGCTGAAGCAGGGCATTCTGGCAGCCAAGTGGCTTGACCTTTATTAGTGAGCCTGGTTACCCCCTCTCGGAACCACAGACTTAGAAATCGCCAGCTCATATACAGTGCATAAAATATATTTATATATATACCCTTATACACCATTTTAATAAAAAATATCACAAAATTCTTCTAAGTCCCTCGGTAAGAGTGAAAGACGCGCACGTTCATTTTCAGAGCTCCAAGACCTTCCTATAAGAGGTTAGCCAAAAAGTAGCTTCGAAAAACGCTTAGGTTAAGTTTCAGAGTTGCTTCTAATGTACCAATACTGGACTTAGACATAATTTCACTCTCACAACATTATGGCTGGTTGGAGACAGTCCGAACCACAGTACCGCGTCCATGGTTCTGGGCGTATACTGGGGGGACGACGACGACTCCCATTAACCCCTGACTATACCGGGGATACGCTTATCACAATGCCTTTCTGGTCTGTGCTGAAGCAGGGCATTCTGGCAGCCAAGTGGCTTGACCTTTATTAGTGAGCCTGGTTACCCCCTCTCGGAACCACAGACTTAGAAATCGCCAGCTCATATACAGTGCATAAAATATATTTATATATATACCCTTATACACCATTTTAATAAAAAATATCACAAAATTCTTCTAAGTCCCTCGGTAAGAGTGAAAGACGCGCACGTTCATTTTCAGAGCTCCAAGACCTTCCTATAAGAGGTTAGCCAAAAAGTAGCTTCGAAAAACGCTTAGGTTAAGTTTCAGAGTTGCTTCTAATGTACCAATACTGGACTTAGACATAATTTCACTCTCACAACATTATGGCTGGTTGGAGACAGTCCGAACCACAAGTACCGGGTCCATGGTTCTGGCCGTATACTGGGGGGACGGGGGGGACTCCCATTAACCCCTGACTATACCGGGGATACGCTTATCACAATGCCTTTCTGGTCTGTGCTGAAGCAGGGCATTCTGGCAGCCAAGTGGCTTGACCTTTATTAGTGAGCCTGGTTACCCCCTCTCGGAACCACAGACTTAGAAATCGCCAGCTCATATACAGTGCATAAAATATATTTATATATATACCCTTATACACCATTTTAATAAAAAATATCACAAAATTCTTCTAAGTCCCTCGGTAAGAGTGAAAGACGCGCACGTTCATTTTCAGAGCTCCAAGACCTTCCTATAAGAGGTTAGCCAAAAAGTAGCTTCGAAAAACGCTTAGGTTAAGTTTCAGAGTTGCTTCTAATGTACCAATGCTGGACTTAGACATAATTTCACTCTCAAAACATTATGGCTGGTTGGAGACAGTCCGAACCACAAGTTCCGGGTCCATGGTTCTGGCCGTATACTGGGGGGACGGGGACGACTCCCATTAACCCTTGACTATACCGGGGATACGCTTATCACAATGCCTTTCTGGTCTGTGCTGAAGCAGGGCATTCTGGCAGCCAAGTGGCTTGACCTTTATTAGTGAGCCTGGTTACCCCCTCTCGGAACCACAGACTTAGAAATCGCCAGCTCATATACAGTGCATAAAATATATTTATATATATATACCCTTATACACCATTTTAATAAAAAATATCACAAAATTCTTCTAAGTCCCTCGGGAAGAGTGAAAGACGCGCACGTTCATTTTCAGAGCTCCTAGACCTTCCTATAAGAAGTTAGCCAAAAAGTAGCTTCGAAAAACGCTTAGGTTAAGTTTCAGAGTTGCTTCTAATGTACCAAAGCTGGACTTAGACATAATTTCACTCTCACAACATTATGGCTGGTTGGAGACAGTCCGAACCACAAGTACCGGGTCCATGGTTCTTGCCGTATACTGGGGGGACGGGGACGACTCCCATTAACCCCTGACTATACCAGGGATACGCTTATCACAATGCCTTTCTGGTCTGTGCTGAAGCAGGGCATTCTGGCAGCCAAGTGGCTTGACCTTTATTAGTGAGCCTGGTTACCCCCTCTCGGAACCACAGACTTAGAAATCGCCAGCTCATATACAGTGCATAAAATATATTTATATATATACCCTTATACACCATTTTAATAAAAAATATCACAAAATTCTTCTAAGTCCCTCGGGAAGAGTGAAAGACGCGCACGTTCATTTTCAGAGCTCCTAGACCTTCCTATAAGAAGTTAGCCAAAAAGTAGCTTCGAAAAACGCTTAGGTTAAGTTTCAGAGTTGCTTCTAATGTACCAAAGCTGGACTTAGACATAATTTCACTCTCACAACATTATGGCTGGTTGGAGACAGTCCGAACCACAAGTACCGGGTCCATGGTTCTGGGCGTATACTGGGGGGACGGGAACGACTCCCATTAACCCCTGACTATACCGGGGATACGCTTATCACAATGCCTTTCTGGTCTGTGCTGAAGCAGGGCATTCTGGCAGCCAAGTGGCTTGACCTTTATTAGTGAGCCTGGTTACCCCCTCTCGGAACCACAGACTTAGAAATCGCCAGCTCATATACAGTGCATAAAATATATTTATATATATATACCCTTATACACCATTTTAATAAAAAATATCACAAAATTCTTCTAAGTCCCTCGGGAAGAGTGAAAGACGCGCACGTTCATTTTCAGAGCTCCAAGACCTTCCTATAAGAAGTTAGCCAAAAAGTAGCTTCGAAAAACGCTTAAGTTAAGTTTCAGAGTTGCTTCTAATGTACCAATGCTGGACTTAGACATAATTTCACTCTCAAAACATTATGGCTGGTTGGAGACAGTCCGAACCACAAGTTCCGGGTCCATGGTTCTGGCCGTATACTGGGGGGACGGGGACGACTCCCATTAACCCTTGACTATACCGGGGATACGCTTATCACAATGCCTTTCTGGTCTGTGCTGAAGCAGGGCATTCTGGCAGCCAAGTGGCTTGACCTTTATTAGTGAGCCTGGTTACCCCCTCTCGGAACCACAGACTTAGAAATCGCCAGCTCATATACAGTGCATAAAATATATTTATATATATATACCCTTATACACCATTTTAATAAAAAATATCACAAAATTCTTCTAAGTCCCTCGGGAAGAGTGAAAGACGCGCACGTTCATTTTCAGAGCTCCTAGACCTTCCTATAAGAAGTTAGCCAAAAAGTAGCTTCGAAAAACGCTTAGGTTAAGTTTCAGAGTTGCTTCTAATGTACCAAAGCTGGACTTAGACATAATTTCACTCTCACAACATTATGGCTGGTTGGAGACAGTCCGAACCACAAGTACCGGGTCCATGGTTCTTGCCGTATACTGGGGGGACGGGGACGACTCCCATTAACCCCTGACTATACCAGGGATACGCTTATCACAATGCCTTTCTGGTCTGTGCTGAAGCAGGGCATTCTGGCAGCCAAGTGGCTTGACCTTTATTAGTGAGCCTGGTTACCCCCTCTCGGAACCACAGACTTAGAAATCGCCAGCTCATATACAGTGCATAAAATATATTTATATATATACCCTTATACACCATTTTAATAAAAAATATCACAAAATTCTTCTAAGTCCCTCGGGAAGAGTGAAAGACGCGCACGTTCATTTTCAGAGCTCCTAGACCTTCCTATAAGAAGTTAGCCAAAAAGTAGCTTCGAAAAACGCTTAGGTTAAGTTTCAGAGTTGCTTCTAATGTACCAAAGCTGGACTTAGACATAATTTCACTCTCACAACATTATGGATGGTTGGAGACAGTCCGAACCACAAGTACCGGGTCCATGGTTCTTGCCGTATACTGGGGGGACGGGGACGACTCTCATTTACCCCTGACTATACCGGGGATACGCTTATCACAATGCCTTTCTGGTCTGTGCTGAAGCAGGGCATTCTGGCAGCCAAGTGGCTTGACCTTTATTAGTGAGCCTGGTTACCCCCTCTCGGAACCACAGACTTAGAAATCGCCAGCTCATATACAGTGCATAAAATATATTTATATATATACCCTTATACACCATTTTAATAAAAAATATCACAAAATTCTTCTAAGTCCCTCGGGAAGAGTGAAAGACGCGCACGTTCATTTTTAGAGCTCCTAGACCTTCCTATAAGAAGTTAGCCAAAAAGTAGCTTCGAAAAACGCTTAGGTTGAGTTTCAGAGTTGCTTCTAATGTACCAAAGCTGGACTTAGACATAATTTCACTCTCACAACATTATGGCTGGTTGGAGACAGTCCGAACCACAAGTACCGGGTCCATGGTTCTGGGCGTATACTGCGGGGGACGGGGACGACTCCCATTAACCACTGACTATACCGGGGATACGCTTATCACAATGCCTTTCTGGTCTGTGCTGAAGCAGGGCATTCTGGCAGCCAAGTGGCTTGACCTTTATTAGTGAGCCTGGTTACCCCCTCTCGGAACCACAGACTTAGAAATCGCCAGCTCATATACAGTACATAAAATATATTTATATATATACCCTTATACACCATTTTAATAAAAAATATCACAAAATTCTTCTAAGTCCCTCGGGAAGAGTGAAAGACGCGCACGTTCATTTTTAGAGCTCCTAGACCTTCCTATAAGAAGTTAGCCAAAAAGTAGCTTCGAAAAACGCTTAGGTTAAGTTTCAGAGTTGCTTCTAATGTACCAAAGCTGGACTTAGACATAATTTCACTCTCAAAACATTATGGCTGGTTGGAGACAGTCCGAACCACAAGTTCCGGGTCCATGGTTCTGGCCGTATACTGGGGGGACGGGGACGACTCCCATTAACCCCTGACTATACCGGGGATACGCTTATCACAATGCCTTTCTGGTCTGTGCTGAAGCAGGGCATTCTGGCAGCCAAGTGGCTTGACCTTTATTAGTGAGCCTGGTTACCCCCTCTCGGAACCACAGACTTAGAAATCGCCAGCTCATATACAGTGCATAAAATATATTTATATATATATACCCTTATACACCATTTTAATAAAAAATATCACAAAATTCTTCAAAGTCCCTCGGGAAGAGTGAAAGACGCGCACGTTCATTTTCAGAGCTCCTAGACCTTCCTATAAGAAGTTAGCCAAAAAGTTGCTTCGAAAAACGCTTAGGGTAAGTTTCAGAGTTGCTTCTAATGTACCAAAGCTGGACTTAGACATAATTTCACTCTCACAACATTATGGCTGGTTGGAGACAGTCCGAACCACAAGTACCGGGTCCATGGTTCTGGCCGTATACTGGGGGGACGGGGACGACTCCCATTAACCCCTGACTATACCGGGGATACGCTTATCACAATGCCTTTCTGGTCTGTGCTGAAGCAGGGCATTCTGGCAGCCAAGTGGCTTGACCTTTATTAGTGAGCCTGGTTACCCCCTCTCGGAACCACAGACTTAGAAATCGCCAGCTCATATACAGTGCATAAAATATATTTATATATATATACCCTTATACACCATTTTAATAAACAATATCACAAAATTCTTCAAAGTCCCTCGGGAAGAGTGAAAGACGCGCACGTTCATTTTCAGAGCTCCTAGACCTTCCTATAAGAAGTTAGCCAAAAAGTTGCTTCGAAAAACGCTTAGGGTAAGTTTCAGAGTTGCTTCTAATGTACCAAAGCTGGACTTAGACATAATTTCACTCTCACAACATTATGGCTGGTTGGAGACAGTCCGAACCACAAGTACCGGGTCCATGGTTCTGGCCGTATACTGGGGGGACGGGGACGACTCCCATTAACCCCTGACTATACCGGGGATACGCTTATCACAATGCCTTTCTGGTCTGTGCTGAAGCAGGGCATTCTGGCAGCCAAGTGGCTTGACCTTTATTAGTGAGCCTGGTTACCCCCTCTCGGAACCACAGACTTAGAAATCGCCAGCTCATATACAGTGCATAAAATATATTTATATATATACCCTTATACACCATTTTAATAAAAAATATCACAAAATTCTTCTAAATCCCTCGGGAAGAGTGAAAGACGCGCACGTTTATTTTCAGAGCTCCTAGACCTTCCTATAAGAAGTTAGCCAAAAAGTAGCTTCGAAAAACGCTTAGGTTAAGTTTCAGAGTTGCTTCTAATGTACCAAAGCTGGACTTAGACATAATTTCACTCTCACAACATTATGGCTGGTTGGAGACAGTCCGAACCACAAGTACCGGGTCCATGGTTCTGGGCGTATACTGGGGGGGACGGGGACGACTCCCATTAACCCCTGACTATACCGGGGATACGCTTATCACAATGCCTTTCTGGTCTGTGCTGAAGCAGGGCATTCTGGCAGCCAAGTGGCTTGACCTTTATTAGTGAGCCTGGTTACCCCCTCTCGGAACCACAGACTTAGAAATCGCCAGCTCATATACAGTGCATAAAATATATTTATATATATACCCTTATACACCATTTTAATAAAAAATATCACAAAATTCTTCTAAGTCCCTCGGGAAGAGTGAAAGACGCGCACGTTCATTTTCAGAGCTCCTAGACGTTCCTATAAGAAGTTAGCCAAAAAGTAGCTTCGAAAAACGCTTAGGTTAAGTTTCAGAGTTGCTTCTAATGTACCAAAGCTGGACTTAGACATAATTTCACTCTCACAACATTATGGCTGGTTGGAGACAGTCCGAACCACAAGTACCGGGTCCATGGTTCTTGCCGTATACTGGGGGGACGACGACGACTCCCATTAACCCCTGACTATACCGGGGATACGCTTATCACAATGCCTTTCTGGTCTGTGCTGAAGCAGGGCATTCTGGCAGCCAAGTGGCTTGACCTTTATTAGTGAGCCTGGTTACCCCCTCTCGGAACCACAGACTTAGAAATCGCCAGCTCATATACAGTGCATAAAATATATTTATATATATACCCTTATACACCATTTTAATAAAAAATATCACAAAATTCTTCTAAGTCCCTCGGTAAGAGTGAAAGACGCGCACGTTCATTTTCAGAGCTCCAAGACCTTCCTATAAGAGGTTAGCCAAAAAGTAGCTTCGAAAAACGCTTAGGTTAAGTTTCAGAGTTGCTTCTAATGTACCAATACTGGACTTAGACATAATTTCACTCTCACAACATTATGGCTGGTTGGAGACAGTCCGAACCACAGTACCGCGTCCATGGTTCTGGGCGTATACTGGGGGGACGACGACGACTCCCATTAACCCCTGACTATACCGGGGATACGCTTATCACAATGCCTTTCTGGTCTGTGCTGAAGCAGGGCATTCTGGCAGCCAAGTGGCTTGACCTTTATTAGTGAGCCTGGTTACCCCCTCTCGGAACCACAGACTTAGAAATCGCCAGCTCATATACAGTGCATAAAATATATTTATATATATACCCTTATACACCATTTTAATAAAAAATATCACAAAATTCTTCTAAGTCCCTCGGTAAGAGTGAAAGACGCGCACGTTCATTTTCAGAGCTCCAAGACCTTCCTATAAGAGGTTAGCCAAAAAGTAGCTTCGAAAAACGCTTAGGTTAAGTTTCAGAGTTGCTTCTAATGTACCAATACTGGACTTAGACATAATTTCACTCTCACAACATTATGGCTGGTTGGAGACAGTCCGAACCACAGTACCGGGTCCATGGTTCTGGGCGTATACTGGGGGGACGGGGACGACTCCCATTAACCCCTGACTATACCGGGGATACGCTTATCACAATGCCTTTCTGGTCTGTGCTGAAGCAGGGCATTCTGGCAGCCAAGTGGCTTGACCTTTATTAGTGAGCCTGGTTACCCCCTCTCGGAACCACAGACTTAGAAATCGCCAGCTCATATACAGTGCATAAAATATATTTATATATATACCCTTATACACCATTTTAATAAAAAATATCACAAAATTCTTCTAAGTCCCTCGGGAAGAGTGAAAGACGCGCACGTTCATTTTCAGAGCTCCAAGACCTTCCTATAAGAAGTTAGCCAAAAAGTAGCTTCGAAAAACGCTTAGGTTAAGTTTCAGAGTTGCTTCTAATGTACCAATGCTGGACTTAGACATAATTTCACTCTCAAAACATTATGGCTGGTTGGAGACAGTCCGAACCACAAGTTCCGGGTCCATGGTTCTGGCCGTATACTGGGGGGACGGGGACGACTCCCATTAACCCTTGACTATACCGGGGATACGCTTATCACAATGCCTTTCTGGTCTGTGCTGAAGCAGGGCATTCTGGCAGCCAAGTGGCTTGACCTTTATTAGTGAGCCTGGTTACCCCCTCTCGGAACCACAGACTTAGAAATCGCCAGCTCATATACAGTGCATAAAATATATTTATATATATATACCCTTATACACCATTTTAATAAAAAATATCACAAAATTCTTCTAAGTCCCTCGGGAAGAGTGAAAGACGCGCACGTTCATTTTCAGAGCTCCTAGACCTTCCTATAAGAAGTTAGCCAAAAAGTAGCTTCGAAAAACGCTTAGGGTAAGTTTCAGAGTTGCTTCTAATGTACCAAAGCTGGACTTAGACATAATTTCACTCTCACAACATTATGGCTGGTTGGAGACAGTCCGAACCACAAGTACCGGGTCCATGGTTCTGGCCGTATACTGGGGGGACGGGGGGGACTCCCATTAACCCCTGACTATACCGGGGATACGCTTATCACAATGCCTTTCTGGTCTGTGCTGAAGCAGGGCATTCTGGCAGCCAAGTGGCTTGACCTTTATTAGTGAGCCTGGTTACCCCCTCTCGGAACCACAGACTTAGAAATCGCCAGCTCATATACAGTGCATAAAATATATTTATATATATACCCTTATACACCATTTTAATAAAAAATATCACAAAATTCTTCTAAGTCCCTCGGGAAGAGTGAAAGACGCGCACGTTCATTTTCAGAGCTCCTAGACCTTCCTATAAGAAGTTAGCCAAAAAGTAGCTTCGAAAAACGCTTAGGTTAAGTTTCAGAGTTGCTTCTAATGTACCAAAGCTGGACTTAGACATAATTTCACTCTCACAACATTATGGCTGGTTGGAGACAGTCCGAACCACAAGTACCGGGTCCATGGTTCTGGGCGTATACTGGGGGGACGGGAACGACTCCCATTAACCCCTGACTATACCGGGGATACGCTTATCACAATGCCTTTCTGGTCTGTGCTGAAGCAGGGCATTCTGGCAGCCAAGTGGCTTGACCTTTATTAGTGAGCCTGGTTACCCCCTCTCGGAACCACAGACTTAGAAATCGCCAGCTCATATACAGTGCATAAAATATATTTATATATATATACCCTTATACACCATTTTAATAAAAAATATCACAAAATTCTTCTAAGTCCCTCGGGAAGAGTGAAAGACGCGCACGTTCATTTTCAGAGCTCCAAGACCTTCCTATAAGAAGTTAGCCAAAAAGTAGCTTCGAAAAACGCTTAAGTTAAGTTTCAGAGTTGCTTCTAATGTACCAATGCTGGACTTAGACATAATTTCACTCTCAAAACATTATGGCTGGTTGGAGACAGTCCGAACCACAAGTTCCGGGTCCATGGTTCTGGCCGTATACTGGGGGGACGGGGACGACTCCCATTAACCCTTGACTATACCGGGGATACGCTTATCACAATGCCTTTCTGGTCTGTGCTGAAGCAGGGCATTCTGGCAGCCAAGTGGCTTGACCTTTATTAGTGAGCCTGGTTACCCCCTCTCGGAACCACAGACTTAGAAATCGCCAGCTCATATACAGTGCATAAAATATATTTATATATATATACCCTTATACACCATTTTAATAAAAAATATCACAAAATTCTTCTAAGTCCCTCGGGAAGAGTGAAAGACGCGCACGTTCATTTTCAGAGCTCCTAGACCTTCCTATAAGAAGTTAGCCAAAAAGTAGCTTCGAAAAACGCTTAGGTTAAGTTTCAGAGTTGCTTCTAATGTACCAAAGCTGGACTTAGACATAATTTCACTCTCACAACATTATGGCTGGTTGGAGACAGTCCGAACCACAAGTACCGGGTCCATGGTTCTTGCCGTATACTGGGGGGACGGGGACGACTCCCATTAACCCCTGACTATACCAGGGATACGCTTATCACAATGCCTTTCTGGTCTGTGCTGAAGCAGGGCATTCTGGCAGCCAAGTGGCTTGACCTTTATTAGTGAGCCTGGTTACCCCCTCTCGGAACCACAGACTTAGAAATCGCCAGCTCATATACAGTGCATAAAATATATTTATATATATACCCTTATACACCATTTTAATAAAAAATATCACAAAATTCTTCTAAGTCCCTCGGGAAGAGTGAAAGACGCGCACGTTCATTTTCAGAGCTCCTAGACCTTCCTATAAGAAGTTAGCCAAAAAGTAGCTTCGAAAAACGCTTAGGTTAAGTTTCAGAGTTGCTTCTAATGTACCAAAGCTGGACTTAGACATAATTTCACTCTCACAACATTATGGATGGTTGGAGACAGTCCGAACCACAAGTACCGGGTCCATGGTTCTTGCCGTATACTGGGGGGACGGGGACGACTCTCATTTACCCCTGACTATACCGGGGATACGCTTATCACAATGCCTTTCTGGTCTGTGCTGAAGCAGGGCATTCTGGCAGCCAAGTGGCTTGACCTTTATTAGTGAGCCTGGTTACCCCCTCTCGGAACCACAGACTTAGAAATCGCCAGCTCATATACAGTGCATAAAATATATTTATATATATACCCTTATACACCATTTTAATAAAAAATATCACAAAATTCTTCTAAGTCCCTCGGGAAGAGTGAAAGACGCGCACGTTCATTTTTAGAGCTCCTAGACCTTCCTATAAGAAGTTAGCCAAAAAGTAGCTTCGAAAAACGCTTAGGTTGAGTTTCAGAGTTGCTTCTAATGTACCAAAGCTGGACTTAGACATAATTTCACTCTCACAACATTATGGCTGGTTGGAGACAGTCCGAACCACAAGTACCGGGTCCATGGTTCTGGGCGTATACTGCGGGGGACGGGGACGACTCCCATTAACCACTGACTATACCGGGGATACGCTTATCACAATGCCTTTCTGGTCTGTGCTGAAGCAGGGCATTCTGGCAGCCAAGTGGCTTGACCTTTATTAGTGAGCCTGGTTACCCCCTCTCGGAACCACAGACTTAGAAATCGCCAGCTCATATACAGTACATAAAATATATTTATATATATACCCTTATACACCATTTTAATAAAAAATATCACAAAATTCTTCTAAGTCCCTCGGGAAGAGTGAAAGACGCGCACGTTCATTTTTAGAGCTCCTAGACCTTCCTATAAGAAGTTAGCCAAAAAGTAGCTTCGAAAAACGCTTAGGTTAAGTTTCAGAGTTGCTTCTAATGTACCAAAGCTGGACTTAGACATAATTTCACTCTCAAAACATTATGGCTGGTTGGAGACAGTCCGAACCACAAGTTCCGGGTCCATGGTTCTGGCCGTATACTGGGGGGACGGGGACGACTCCCATTAACCCCTGACTATACCGGGGATACGCTTATCACAATGCCTTTCTGGTCTGTGCTGAAGCAGGGCATTCTGGCAGCCAAGTGGCTTGACCTTTATTAGTGAGCCTGGTTACCCCCTCTCGGAACCACAGACTTAGAAATCGCCAGCTCATATACAGTGCATAAAATATATTTATATATATATACCCTTATACACCATTTTAATAAAAAATATCACAAAATTCTTCAAAGTCCCTCGGGAAGAGTGAAAGACGCGCACGTTCATTTTCAGAGCTCCTAGACCTTCCTATAAGAAGTTAGCCCAAAAGTTGCTTCGAAAAACGCTTAGGGTAAGTTTCAGAGTTGCTTCTAATGTACCAAAGCTGGACTTAGACATAATTTCACTCTCACAACATTATGGCTGGTTGGAGACAGTCCGAACCACAAGTACCGGGTCCATGGTTCTGGCCGTATACTGGGGGGACGGGGACGACTCCCATTAACCCCTGACTATACCGGGGATACGCTTATCACAATGCCTTTCTGGTCTGTGCTGAAGCAGGGCATTCTGGCAGCCAAGTGGCTTGACCTTTATTAGTGAGCCTGGTTACCCCCTCTCGGAACCACAGACTTAGAAATCGCCAGCTCATATACAGTGCATAAAATATATTTATATATATATACCCTTATACACCATTTTAATAAACAATATCACAAAATTCTTCAAAGTCCCTCGGGAAGAGTGAAAGACGCGCACGTTCATTTTCAGAGCTCCTAGACCTTCCTATAAGAAGTTAGCCAAAAAGTTGCTTCGAAAAACGCTTAGGGTAAGTTTCAGAGTTGCTTCTAATGTACCAAAGCTGGACTTAGACATAATTTCACTCTCACAACATTATGGCTGGTTGGAGACAGTCCGAACCACAAGTACCGGGTCCATGGTTCTGGCCGTATACTGGGGGGACGGGGACGACTCCCATTAACCCCTGACTATACCGGGGATACGCTTATCACAATGCCTTTCTGGTCTGTGCTGAAGCAGGGCATTCTGGCAGCCAAGTGGCTTGACCTTTATTAGTGAGCCTGGTTACCCCCTCTCGGAACCACAGACTTAGAAATCGCCAGCTCATATACAGTGCATAAAATATATTTATATATATACCCTTATACACCATTTTAATAAAAAATATCACAAAATTCTTCTAAATCCCTCGGGAAGAGTGAAAGACGCGCACGTTTATTTTCAGAGCTCCTAGACCTTCCTATAAGAAGTTAGCCAAAAAGTAGCTTCGAAAAACGCTTAGGTTAAGTTTCAGAGTTGCTTCTAATGTACCAAAGCTGGACTTAGACATAATTTCACTCTCACAACATTATGGCTGGTTGGAGACAGTCCGAACCACAAGTACCGGGTCCATGGTTCTGGGCGTATACTGGGGGGGACGGGGACGACTCCCATTAACCCCTGACTATACCGGGGATACGCTTATCACAATGCCTTTCTGGTCTGTGCTGAAGCAGGGCATTCTGGCAGCCAAGTGGCTTGACCTTTATTAGTGAGCCTGGTTACCCCCTCTCGGAACCACAGACTTAGAAATCGCCAGCTCATATACAGTGCATAAAATATATTTATATATATACCCTTATACACCATTTTAATAAAAAATATCACAAAATTCTTCTAAGTCCCTCGGGAAGAGTGAAAGACGCGCACGTTCATTTTCAGAGCTCCTAGACGTTCCTATAAGAAGTTAGCCAAAAAGTAGCTTCGAAAAACGCTTAGGTTAAGTTTCAGAGTTGCTTCTAATGTACCAAAGCTGGACTTAGACATAATTTCACTCTCACAACATTATGGCTGGTTGGAGACAGTCCGAACCACAAGTACCGGGTCCATGGTTCTTGCCGTATACTGGGGGGACGACGACGACTCCCATTAACCCCTGACTATACCGGGGATACGCTTATCACAATGCCTTTCTGGTCTGTGCTGAAGCAGGGCATTCTGGCAGCCAAGTGGCTTGACCTTTATTAGTGAGCCTGGTTACCCCCTCTCGGAACCACAGACTTAGAAATCGCCAGCTCATATACAGTGCATAAAATATATTTATATATATACCCTTATACACCATTTTAATAAAAAATATCACAAAATTCTTCTAAGTCCCTCGGTAAGAGTGAAAGACGCGCACGTTCATTTTCAGAGCTCCAAGACCTTCCTATAAGAGGTTAGCCAAAAAGTAGCTTCGAAAAACGCTTAGGTTAAGTTTCAGAGTTGCTTCTAATGTACCAATACTGGACTTAGACATAATTTCACTCTCACAACATTATGGCTGGTTGGAGACAGTCCGAACCACAGTACCGCGTCCATGGTTCTGGGCGTATACTGGGGGGACGACGACGACTCCCATTAACCCCTGACTATACCGGGGATACGCTTATCACAATGCCTTTCTGGTCTGTGCTGAAGCAGGGCATTCTGGCAGCCAAGTGGCTTGACCTTTATTAGTGAGCCTGGTTACCCCCTCTCGGAACCACAGACTTAGAAATCGCCAGCTCATATACAGTGCATAAAATATATTTATATATATACCCTTATACACCATTTTAATAAAAAATATCACAAAATTCTTCTAAGTCCCTCGGTAAGAGTGAAAGACGCGCACGTTCATTTTCAGAGCTCCAAGACCTTCCTATAAGAGGTTAGCCAAAAAGTAGCTTCGAAAAACGCTTAGGTTAAGTTTCAGAGTTGCTTCTAATGTACCAATACTGGACTTAGACATAATTTCACTCTCACAACATTATGGCTGGTTGGAGACAGTCCGAACCACAGTACCGGGTCCATGGTTCTGGGCGTATACTGGGGGGACGGGGACGACTCCCATTAACCCCTGACTATACCGGGGATACGCTTATCACAATGCCTTTCTGGTCTGTGCTGAAGCAGGGCATTCTGGCAGCCAAGTGGCTTGACCTTTATTAGTGAGCCTGGTTACCCCCTCTCGGAACCACAGACTTAGAAATCGCCAGCTCATATACAGTGCATAAAATATATTTATATATATACCCTTATACACCATTTTAATAAAAAATATCACAAAATTCTTCTAAGTCCCTCGGGAAGAGTGAAAGACGCGCACGTTCATTTTCAGAGCTCCAAGACCTTCCTATAAGAAGTTAGCCAAAAAGTAGCTTCGAAAAACGCTTAGGTTAAGTTTCAGAGTTGCTTCTAATGTACCAATGCTGGACTTAGACATAATTTCACTCTCAAAACATTATGGCTGGTTGGAGACAGTCCGAACCACAAGTTCCGGGTCCATGGTTCTGGCCGTATACTGGGGGGACGGGGACGACTCCCATTAACCCTTGACTATACCGGGGATACGCTTATCACAATGCCTTTCTGGTCTGTGCTGAAGCAGGGCATTCTGGCAGCCAAGTGGCTTGACCTTTATTAGTGAGCCTGGTTACCCCCTCTCGGAACCACAGACTTAGAAATCGCCAGCTCATATACAGTGCATAAAATATATTTATATATATATACCCTTATACACCATTTTAATAAAAAATATCACAAAATTCTTCTAAGTCCCTCGGGAAGAGTGAAAGACGCGCACGTTCATTTTCAGAGCTCCTAGACCTTCCTATAAGAAGTTAGCCAAAAAGTAGCTTCGAAAAACGCTTAGGGTAAGTTTCAGAGTTGCTTCTAATGTACCAAAGCTGGACTTAGACATAATTTCACTCTCACAACATTATGGCTGGTTGGAGACAGTCCGAACCACAAGTACCGGGTCCATGGTTCTGGCCGTATACTGGGGGGACGGGGGGGACTCCCATTAACCCCTGACTATACCGGGGATACGCTTATCACAATGCCTTTCTGGTCTGTGCTGAAGCAGGGCATTCTGGCAGCCAAGTGGCTTGACCTTTATTAGTGAGCCTGGTTACCCCCTCTCGGAACCACAGACTTAGAAATCGCCAGCTCATATACAGTGCATAAAATATATTTATATATATACCCTTATACACCATTTTAATAAAAAATATCACAAAATTCTTCTAAGTCCCTCGGTAAGAGTGAAAGACGCGCACGTTCATTTTCAGAGCTCCAAGACCTTCCTATAAGAGGTTAGCCAAAAAGTAGCTTCGAAAAACGCTTAGGTTAAGTTTCAGAGTTGCTTCTAATGTACCAATGCTGGACTTAGACATAATTTCACTCTCAAAACATTATGGCTGGTTGGAGACAGTCCGAACCACAAGTTCCGGGTCCATGGTTCTGGCCGTATACTGGGGGGACGGGGACGACTCCCATTAACCCTTGACTATACCGGGGATACGCTTATCACAATGCCTTTCTGGTCTGTGCTGAAGCAGGGCATTCTGGCAGCCAAGTGGCTTGACCTTTATTAGTGAGCCTGGTTACCCCCTCTCGGAACCACAGACTTAGAAATCGCCAGCTCATATACAGTGCATAAAATATATTTATATATATATACCCTTATACACCATTTTAATAAAAAATATCACAAAATTCTTCTAAGTCCCTCGGGAAGAGTGAAAGACGCGCACGTTCATTTTCAGAGCTCCTAGACCTTCCTATAAGAAGTTAGCCAAAAAGTAGCTTCGAAAAACGCTTAGGTTAAGTTTCAGAGTTGCTTCTAATGTACCAAAGCTGGACTTAGACATAATTTCACTCTCACAACATTATGGCTGGTTGGAGACAGTCCGAACCACAAGTACCGGGTCCATGGTTCTTGCCGTATACTGGGGGGACGGGGACGACTCCCATTAACCCCTGACTATACCAGGGATACGCTTATCACAATGCCTTTCTGGTCTGTGCTGAAGCAGGGCATTCTGGCAGCCAAGTGGCTTGACCTTTATTAGTGAGCCTGGTTACCCCCTCTCGGAACCACAGACTTAGAAATCGCCAGCTCATATACAGTGCATAAAATATATTTATATATATACCCTTATACACCATTTTAATAAAAAATATCACAAAATTCTTCTAAGTCCCTCGGGAAGAGTGAAAGACGCGCACGTTCATTTTCAGAGCTCCTAGACCTTCCTATAAGAAGTTAGCCAAAAAGTAGCTTCGAAAAACGCTTAGGTTAAGTTTCAGAGTTGCTTCTAATGTACCAAAGCTGGACTTAGACATAATTTCACTCTCACAACATTATGGCTGGTTGGAGACAGTCCGAACCACAAGTACCGGGTCCATGGTTCTGGGCGTATACTGGGGGGACGGGAACGACTCCCATTAACCCCTGACTATACCGGGGATACGCTTATCACAATGCCTTTCTGGTCTGTGCTGAAGCAGGGCATTCTGGCAGCCAAGTGGCTTGACCTTTATTAGTGAGCCTGGTTACCCCCTCTCGGAACCACAGACTTAGAAATCGCCAGCTCATATACAGTGCATAAAATATATTTATATATATATACCCTTATACACCATTTTAATAAAAAATATCACAAAATTCTTCTAAGTCCCTCGGGAAGAGTGAAAGACGCGCACGTTCATTTTCAGAGCTCCAAGACCTTCCTATAAGAAGTTAGCCAAAAAGTAGCTTCGAAAAACGCTTAAGTTAAGTTTCAGAGTTGCTTCTAATGTACCAATGCTGGACTTAGACATAATTTCACTCTCAAAACATTATGGCTGGTTGGAGACAGTCCGAACCACAAGTTCCGGGTCCATGGTTCTGGCCGTATACTGGGGGGACGGGGACGACTCCCATTAACCCTTGACTATACCGGGGATACGCTTATCACAATGCCTTTCTGGTCTGTGCTGAAGCAGGGCATTCTGGCAGCCAAGTGGCTTGACCTTTATTAGTGAGCCTGGTTACCCCCTCTCGGAACCACAGACTTAGAAATCGCCAGCTCATATACAGTGCATAAAATATATTTATATATATATACCCTTATACACCATTTTAATAAAAAATATCACAAAATTCTTCTAAGTCCCTCGGGAAGAGTGAAAGACGCGCACGTTCATTTTCAGAGCTCCTAGACCTTCCTATAAGAAGTTAGCCAAAAAGTAGCTTCGAAAAACGCTTAGGTTAAGTTTCAGAGTTGCTTCTAATGTACCAAAGCTGGACTTAGACATAATTTCACTCTCACAACATTATGGCTGGTTGGAGACAGTCCGAACCACAAGTACCGGGTCCATGGTTCTTGCCGTATACTGGGGGGACGGGGACGACTCCCATTAACCCCTGACTATACCAGGGATACGCTTATCACAATGCCTTTCTGGTCTGTGCTGAAGCAGGGCATTCTGGCAGCCAAGTGGCTTGACCTTTATTAGTGAGCCTGGTTACCCCCTCTCGGAACCACAGACTTAGAAATCGCCAGCTCATATACAGTGCATAAAATATATTTATATATATACCCTTATACACCATTTTAATAAAAAATATCACAAAATTCTTCTAAGTCCCTCGGGAAGAGTGAAAGACGCGCACGTTCATTTTCAGAGCTCCTAGACCTTCCTATAAGAAGTTAGCCAAAAAGTAGCTTCGAAAAACGCTTAGGTTAAGTTTCAGAGTTGCTTCTAATGTACCAAAGCTGGACTTAGACATAATTTCACTCTCACAACATTATGGATGGTTGGAGACAGTCCGAACCACAAGTACCGGGTCCATGGTTCTTGCCGTATACTGGGGGGACGGGGACGACTCTCATTTACCCCTGACTATACCGGGGATACGCTTATCACAATGCCTTTCTGGTCTGTGCTGAAGCAGGGCATTCTGGCAGCCAAGTGGCTTGACCTTTATTAGTGAGCCTGGTTACCCCCTCTCGGAACCACAGACTTAGAAATCGCCAGCTCATATACAGTGCATAAAATATATTTATATATATACCCTTATACACCATTTTAATAAAAAATATCACAAAATTCTTCTAAGTCCCTCGGGAAGAGTGAAAGACGCGCACGTTCATTTTTAGAGCTCCTAGACCTTCCTATAAGAAGTTAGCCAAAAAGTAGCTTCGAAAAACGCTTAGGTTGAGTTTCAGAGTTGCTTCTAATGTACCAAAGCTGGACTTAGACATAATTTCACTCTCACAACATTATGGCTGGTTGGAGACAGTCCGAACCACAAGTACCGGGTCCATGGTTCTGGGCGTATACTGCGGGGGACGGGGACGACTCCCATTAACCACTGACTATACCGGGGATACGCTTATCACAATGCCTTTCTGGTCTGTGCTGAAGCAGGGCATTCTGGCAGCCAAGTGGCTTGACCTTTATTAGTGAGCCTGGTTACCCCCTCTCGGAACCACAGACTTAGAAATCGCCAGCTCATATACAGTACATAAAATATATTTATATATATACCCTTATACACCATTTTAATAAAAAATATCACAAAATTCTTCTAAGTCCCTCGGGAAGAGTGAAAGACGCGCACGTTCATTTTTAGAGCTCCTAGACCTTCCTATAAGAAGTTAGCCAAAAAGTAGCTTCGAAAAACGCTTAGGTTAAGTTTCAGAGTTGCTTCTAATGTACCAAAGCTGGACTTAGACATAATTTCACTCTCAAAACATTATGGCTGGTTGGAGACAGTCCGAACCACAAGTTCCGGGTCCATGGTTCTGGCCGTATACTGGGGGGACGGGGACGACTCCCATTAACCCCTGACTATACCGGGGATACGCTTATCACAATGCCTTTCTGGTCTGTGCTGAAGCAGGGCATTCTGGCAGCCAAGTGGCTTGACCTTTATTAGTGAGCCTGGTTACCCCCTCTCGGAACCACAGACTTAGAAATCGCCAGCTCATATACAGTGCATAAAATATATTTATATATATATACCCTTATACACCATTTTAATAAAAAATATCACAAAATTCTTCAAAGTCCCTCGGGAAGAGTGAAAGACGCGCACGTTCATTTTCAGAGCTCCTAGACCTTCCTATAAGAAGTTAGCCAAAAAGTTGCTTCGAAAAACGCTTAGGGTAAGTTTCAGAGTTGCTTCTAATGTACCAAAGCTGGACTTAGACATAATTTCACTCTCACAACATTATGGCTGGTTGGAGACAGTCCGAACCACAAGTACCGGGTCCATGGTTCTTGCCGTATACTGGGGGGACGGGGACGACTCCCATTAACCCCTGACTATACCGGGGATACGCTTATCACAATGCCTTTCTGGTCTGTGCTGAAGCAGGGCATTCTGGCAGCCAAGTGGCTTGACCTTTATTAGTGAGCCTGGTTACCCCCTCTCGGAACCACAGACTTAGAAATCGCCAGCTCATATACAGTGCATAAAATATATTTATATATATATACCCTTATACACCATTTTAATAAAAAATATCACAAAATTCTTCAAAGTCCCTCGGGAAGAGTGAAAGACGCGCACGTTCATTTTCAGAGCTCCTAGACCTTCCTATAAGAAGTTAGCCAAAAAGTTGCTTCGAAAAACGCTTAGGGTAAGTTTCAGAGTTGCTTCTAATGTACCAAAGCTGGACTTAGACATAATTTCACTCTCACAACATTATGGCTGGTTGGAGACAGTCCGAACCACAAGTACCGGGTCCATGGTTCTGGCCGTATACTGGGGGGACGGGGACGACTCCCATTAACCCCTGACTATACCGGGGATACGCTTATCACAATGCCTTTCTGGTCTGTGCTGAAGCAGGGCATTCTGGCAGCCAAGTGGCTTGACCTTTATTAGTGAGCCTGGTTACCCCCTCTCGGAACCACAGACTTAGAAATCGCCAGCTCATATACAGTGCATAAAATATATTTATATATATACCCTTATACACCATTTTAATAAAAAATATCACAAAATTCTTCTAAATCCCTCGGGAAGAGTGAAAGACGCGCACGTTTATTTTCAGAGCTCCTAGACCTTCCTATAAGAAGTTAGCCAAAAAGTAGCTTCGAAAAACGCTTAGGTTAAGTTTCAGAGTTGCTTCTAATGTACCAAAGCTGGACTTAGACATAATTTCACTCTCACAACATTATGGCTGGTTGGAGACAGTCCGAACCACAAGTACCGGGTCCATGGTTCTGGGCGTATACTGGGGGGGACGGGGACGACTCCCATTAACCCCTGACTATACCGGGGATACGCTTATCACAATGCCTTTCTGGTCTGTGCTGAAGCAGGGCATTCTGGCAGCCAAGTGGCTTGACCTTTATTAGTGAGCCTGGTTACCCCCTCTCGGAACCACAGACTTAGAAATCGCCAGCTCATATACAGTGCATAAAATATATTTATATATATACCCTTATACACCATTTTAATAAAAAATATCACAAAATTCTTCTAAGTCCCTCGGGAAGAGTGAAAGACGCGCACGTTCATTTTCAGAGCTCCTAGACGTTCCTATAAGAAGTTAGCCAAAAAGTAGCTTCGAAAAACGCTTAGGTTAAGTTTCAGAGTTGCTTCTAATGTACCAAAGCTGGACTTAGACATAATTTCACTCTCACAACATTATGGCTGGTTGGAGACAGTCCGAACCACAAGTACCGGGTCCATGGTTCTTGCCGTATACTGGGGGGACGACGACGACTCCCATTAACCCCTGACTATACCGGGGATACGCTTATCACAATGCCTTTCTGGTCTGTGCTGAAGCAGGGCATTCTGGCAGCCAAGTGGCTTGACTTTTATTAGTGAGCCTGGTTACCCCCTCTCGGAACCACAGACTTAGAAATCGCCAGCTCATATACAGTGCATAAAATATATTTATATATATACCCTTATACACCATTTTAATAAAAAATATCACAAAATTCTTCTAAGTCCCTCGGTAAGAGTGAAAGACGCGCACGTTCATTTTCAGAGCTCCAAGACCTTCCTATAAGAGGTTAGCCAAAAAGTAGCTTCGAAAAACGCTTAGGTTAAGTTTCAGAGTTGCTTCTAATGTACCAATACTGGACTTAGACATAATTTCACTCTCACAACATTATGGCTGGTTGGAGACAGTCCGAACCACAGTACCGCGTCCATGGTTCTGGGCGTATACTGGGGGGACGACGACGACTCCCATTAACCCCTGACTATACCGGGGATACGCTTATCACAATGCCTTTCTGGTCTGTGCTGAAGCAGGGCATTCTGGCAGCCAAGTGGCTTGACCTTTATTAGTGAGCCTGGTTACCCCCTCTCGGAACCACAGACTTAGAAATCGCCAGCTCATATACAGTGCATAAAATATATTTATATATATACCCTTATACACCATTTTAATAAAAAATATCACAAAATTCTTCTAAGTCCCTCGGTAAGAGTGAAAGACGCGCACGTTCATTTTCAGAGCTCCAAGACCTTCCTATAAGAGGTTAGCCAAAAAGTAGCTTCGAAAAACGCTTAGGTTAAGTTTCAGAGTTGCTTCTAATGTACCAATACTGGACTTAGACATAATTTCACTCTCACAACATTATGGCTGGTTGGAGACAGTCCGAACCACAGTACCGGGTCCATGGTTCTGGGCGTATACTGGGGGGACGGGGACGACTCCCATTAACCCCTGACTATACCGGGGATACGCTTATCACAATGCCTTTCTGGTCTGTGCTGAAGCAGGGCATTCTGGCAGCCAAGTGGCTTGACCTTTATTAGTGAGCCTGGTTACCCCCTCTCGGAACCACAGACTTAGAAATCGCCAGCTCATATACAGTGCATAAAATATATTTATATATATACCCTTGTACACCATTTTAATAAAAAATATCACAAAATTCTTCTAAGTCCCTCGGGAAGAGTGAAAGACGCGCACGTTCATTTTCAGAGCTCCAAGACCTTCCTATAAGAAGTTAGCCAAAAAGTAGCTTCGAAAAACGCTTAGGTTAAGTTTCAGAGTTGCTTCTAATGTACCAATGCTGGACTTAGACATAATTTCACTCTCAAAACATTATGGCTGGTTGGAGACAGTCCGAACCACAAGTTCCGGGTCCATGGTTCTGGCCGTATACTGGGGGGACGGGGACGACTCCCATTAACCCTTGACTATACCGGGGATACGCTTATCACAATGCCTTTCTGGTCTGTGCTGAAGCAGGGCATTCTGGCAGCCAAGTGGCTTGACCTTTATTAGTGAGCCTGGTTACCCCCTCTCGGAACCACAGACTTAGAAATCGCCAGCTCATATACAGTGCATAAAATATATTTATATATATATACCCTTATACACCATTTTAATAAAAAATATCACAAAATTCTTCTAAGTCCCTCGGGAAGAGTGAAAGACGCGCACGTTCATTTTCAGAGCTCCTAGACCTTCCTATAAGAAGTTAGCCAAAAAGTAGCTTCGAAAAACGCTTAGGGTAAGTTTCAGAGTTGCTTCTAATGTACCAAAGCTGGACTTAGACATAATTTCACTCTCACAACATTATGGCTGGTTGGAGACAGTCCGAACCACAAGTACCGGGTCCATGGTTCTGGCCGTATACTGGGGGGACGGGGGGGACTCCCATTAACCCCTGACTATACCGGGGATACGCTTATCACAATGCCTTTCTGGTCTGTGCTGAAGCAGGGCATTCTGGCAGCCAAGTGGCTTGACCTTTATTAGTGAGCCTGGTTACCCCCTCTCGGAACCACAGACTTAGAAATCGCCAGCTCATATACAGTGCATAAAATATATTTATATATATACCCTTATACACCATTTTAATAAAAAATATCACAAAATTCTTCTAAGTCCCTCGGTAAGAGTGAAAGACGCGCACGTTCATTTTCAGAGCTCCAAGACCTTCCTATAAGAGGTTAGCCAAAAAGTAGCTTCGAAAAACGCTTAGGTTAAGTTTCAGAGTTGCTTCTAATGTACCAATGCTGGACTTAGACATAATTTCACTCTCAAAACATTATGGCTGGTTGGAGACAGTCCGAAACACAAGTTCCGGGTCCATGGTTCTGGCCGTATACTGGGGGGACGGGGACGACTCCCATTAACCCTTGACTATACCGGGGATACGCTTATCACAATGCCTTTCTGGTCTGTGCTGAAGCAGGGCATTCTGGCAGCCAAGTGGCTTGACCTTTATTAGTGAGCCTGGTTACCCCCTCTCGGAACCACAGACTTAGAAATCGCCAGCTCATATACAGTGCATAAAATATATTTATATATATATACCCTTATACACCATTTTAATAAAAAATATCACAAAATTCTTCTAAGTCCCTCGGGAAGAGTGAAAGACGCGCACGTTCATTTTCAGAGCTCCTAGACCTTCCTATAAGAAGTTAGCCAAAAAGTAGCTTCGAAAAACGCTTAGGTTAAGTTTCAGAGTTGCTTCTAATGTACCAAAGCTGGACTTAGACATAATTTCACTCTCACAACATTATGGCTGGTTGGAGACAGTCCGAACCACAAGTACCGGGTCCATGGTTCTTGCCGTATACTGGGGGGACGGGGACGACTCCCATTAACCCCTGACTATACCAGGGATACGCTTATCACAATGCCTTTCTGGTCTGTGCTGAAGCAGGGCATTCTGGCAGCCAAGTGGCTTGACCTTTATTAGTGAGCCTGGTTACCCCCTCTCGGAACCACAGACTTAGAAATCGACAGCTCATATACAGTGCATAAAATATATTTATATATATACCCTTATACACCATTTTAATAAAAAATATCACAAAATTCTTCTAAGTCCCTCGGGAAGAGTGAAAGACGCGCACGTTCATTTTCAGAGCTCCTAGACCTTCCTATAAGAAGTTAGCCAAAAAGTAGCTTCGAAAAACGCTTAGGTTAAGTTTCAGAGTTGCTTCTAATGTACCAAAGCTGGACTTAGACATAATTTCACTCTCACAACATTATGGCTGGTTGGAGACAGTCCGAACCACAAGTACCGGGTCCATGGTTCTGGGCGTATACTGGGGGGACGGGAACGACTCCCATTAACCCCTGACTATACCGGGGATACGCTTATCACAATGCCTTTCTGGTCTGTGCTGAAGCAGGGCATTCTGGCAGCCAAGTGGCTTGACCTTTATTAGTGAGCCTGGTTACCCCCTCTCGGAACCACAGACTTAGAAATCGCCAGCTCATATACAGTGCATAAAATATATTTATATATATATACCCTTATACACCATTTTAATAAAAAATATCACAAAATTCTTCTAAGTCCCTCGGGAAGAGTGAAAGACGCGCACGTTCATTTTCAGAGCTCCAAGACCTTCCTATAAGAAGTTAGCCAAAAAGTAGCTTCGAAAAACGCTTAAGTTAAGTTTCAGAGTTGCTTCTAATGTACCAATGCTGGACTTAGACATAATTTCACTCTCAAAACATTATGGCTGGTTGGAGACAGTCCGAACCACAAGTTCCGGGTCCATGGTTCTGGCCGTATACTGGGGGGACGGGGACGACTCCCATTAACCCTTGACTATACCGGGGATACGCTTATCACAATGCCTTTCTGGTCTGTGCTGAAGCAGGGCATTCTGGCAGCCAAGTGGCTTGACCTTTATTAGTGAGCCTGGTTACCCCCTCTCGGAACCACAGACTTAGAAATCGCCAGCTCATATACAGTGCATAAAATATATTTATATATATATACCCTTATACACCATTTTAATAAAAAATATCACAAAATTCTTCTAAGTCCCTCGGGAAGAGTGAAAGACGCGCACGTTCATTTTCAGAGCTCCTAGACCTTCCTATAAGAAGTTAGCCAAAAAGTAGCTTCGAAAAACGCTTAGGTTAAGTTTCAGAGTTGCTTCTAATGTACCAAAGCTGGACTTAGACATAATTTCACTCTCACAACATTATGGCTGGTTGGAGACAGTCCGAACCACAAGTACCGGGTCCATGGTTCTTGCCGTATACTGGGGGGACGGGGACGACTCCCATTAACCCCTGACTATACCAGGGATACGCTTATCACAATGCCTTTCTGGTCTGTGCTGAAGCAGGGCATTCTGGCAGCCAAGTGGCTTGACCTTTATTAGTGAGCCTGGTTACCCCCTCTCGGAACCACAGACTTAGAAATCGCCAGCTCATATACAGTGCATAAAATATATTTATATATATACCCTTATACACCATTTTAATAAAAAATATCACAAAATTCTTCTAAGTCCCTCGGGAAGAGTGAAAGACGCGCACGTTCATTTTCAGAGCTCCTAGACCTTCCTATAAGAAGTTAGCCAAAAAGTAGCTTCGAAAAACGCTTAGGTTAAGTTTCAGAGTTGCTTCTAATGTACCAAAGCTGGACTTAGACATAATTTCACTCTCACAACATTATGGATGGTTGGAGACAGTCCGAACCACAAGTACCGGGTCCATGGTTCTTGCCGTATACTGGGGGGACGGGGACGACTCTCATTTACCCCTGACTATACCGGGGATACGCTTATCACAATGCCTTTCTGGTCTGTGCTGAAGCAGGGCATTCTGGCAGCCAAGTGGCTTGACCTTTATTAGTGAGCCTGGTTACCCCCTCTCGGAACCACAGACTTAGAAATCGCCAGCTCATATACAGTGCATAAAATATATTTATATATATACCCTTATACACCATTTTAATAAAAAATATCACAAAATTCTTCTAAGTCCCTCGGGAAGAGTGAAAGACGCGCACGTTCATTTTTAGAGCTCCTAGACCTTCCTATAAGAAGTTAGCCAAAAAGTAGCTTCGAAAAACGCTTAGGTTGAGTTTCAGAGTTGCTTCTAATGTACCAAAGCTGGACTTAGACATAATTTCACTCTCACAACATTATGGCTGGTTGGAGACAGTCCGAACCACAAGTACCGGGTCCATGGTTCTGGGCGTATACTGGGGGGGACGGGGACGACTCCCATTAACCCCTGACTATACCGGGGATACGCTTATCACAATGCCTTTCTGGTCTGTGCTGAAGCAGGGCATTCTGGCAGCCAAGTGGCTTGAACTTTATTAGTGAGCCTGGTTACCCCCTCTCGGAACCACAGACTTAGAAATCGCCAGCTCATATACAGTACATAAAATATATTTATATATATACCCTTATACACCATTATAATAAAAAATATCACAAAATTCTTCTAAGTCCCTCGGGAAGAGTGAAAGACGCGCACGTTCATTTTTAGAGCTCGTAGACCTTCCTATAAGAAGTTAGCCAAAAAGTAGCTTCGAAAAACGCTTAGGTTAAGTTTCAGAGTTGCTTCTAATGTACCAAAGCTGGACTTAGACATAATTTCACTCTCACAACATTATGGCTGGTTGGAGACAGTCCGAACCACAAGTACCGGGTCCATGGTTCTTGCCGTATACTGGGGGGACGGGGACGACTCTCATTAACCCCTGACTATACCGGGGATACGCTTATCACAATGCCTTTCTGGTCTGTGCTGAAGCAGGGCATTCTGGCAGCCAAGTGGCTTGACCTTTATTAGTGAGCCTGGTTACCCCCTCTCGGAACCACAGACTTAGAAATCGCCAGCTCATATACAGTGCATAAAATATATTTATATATATACCCTTATACACCATTTTAATAAAAAATATCACAAAATTCTTCTAAGTCCCTCGGGAAGAGTGAAAGACGCGCACGTTCATTTTGAGAGCTCCTAGACCTTCCTATAAGAAGTTAGCCAAAAAGTAGCTTCGAAAAACGCTTAGGTTAAGTTTCAGAGTTGCTTCTAATGTACCAAAGATGGACTTAGACATAATTTCACTCTCACAACATTATGGCTGGTTGGAGACAGTCCGAACCACAAGTACCGGGTCCATGGTTCTTGCCGTATACTGGGGGGACGGGGACGACTCTCATTAACCCCTGACTATACCGGGGATACGCTTATCACAATGCCTTTCTGGTCTGTGCTGAAGCAGGGCATTCTGGCAGCCAAGTGGCTTGACCTTTATTAGTGAGCCTGGTTACCCCCTCTCGGAACCACAGACTTAGAAATCGCCAGCTCATATACAGTGCATAAAATATATTTATATATATACCCTTATACACCATTTTAATAAAAAATATCACAAAATTCTTCTAAGTCCCTCGGGAAGAGTGAAAGACGCGCACGTTCATTTTTAGAGCTCCTAGACCTTCCTATAAGAAGTTAGCCAAAAAGTAGCTTCGAAAAACGCTTAGGTTAAGTTTCAGAGTTGCTTCTAATGTACCAAAGCTGGACTTAGACATAATTTCACTCTCACAACATTATGGCTGGTTGGAGACAGTCCGAACCACAAGTACCGGGTCCATGGTTCTGGGCGTATACTGGGGGGACGGGGACGACTCCCATTAACCCCTGACTATACCGGGGATACGCTTATCACAATGCCTTTCTGGTCTGTGCTGAAGCAGGGCATTCTGGCAGCCAAGTGGCTTGACCTTTATTAGTGAGCCTGGTTACCCCCTCTCGGAACCACAGACTTAGAAATCGCCAGCTCATATACAGTGCATAAAATATATTTATATATATACCCTTATACACCATTTTAATAAAAAATATCACAAAATTCTTCTAAGTCCCTCGGGAAGAGTGAAAGACGCGCATGTTCATTTTCAGAGCTCCTAGACCTTCCTATAAGAAGTTAGCCAAAAAGTAGCTTCGAAAAACGCTTAGGTTAAGTTTCAGAGTGGCTTCTAATGTACCAAAGCTGGACTTAGACATAATTTCACTCTCACAACATTATGGCTGGTTGGAGACAGTCCGAACCACAAGTACCGGGTCCATGGTTCTGGGCGTATACTGGGGGGGACGGGGACGACTCCCATTAACCCCTGACTATACCGGGGATACGCTTATCACAATGCCTTTCTGGTCTGTGCTGAAGCAGGGCATTCTGGCAGCCAAGTGGCTTGACCTTTATTAGTGAGCCTGGTTACCCCCTCTCGGAACCACAGACTTAGAAATCGCCAGCTCATATACAGTGCATAAAATATATTTATATATATACCCTTATACACCATTTTAATAAAAAATATCACAAAATTCTTCTAAGTCCCTCGGGAAGAGTGAAAGACGCGCACGTTCATTTTTAGAGCTCCTAGACCTTCCTATAAGAAGTTAGCCAAAAAGTAGCTTCGAAAAACGCTTAGGTTAAATTTCAGAGTTGCTTCTAATGTACCAAAGCTGGACTTAGACATAATTTCACTCTCACAACATTATGGCTGGTTGGAGACAGTCCGAACCACAAGTACCGGGTCCATGGTTCTTGCCGTATACTGGGGGGACGGGGACGACTCTCATTAACCCCTGACTATACCGGGGATACGCTTATCACAATGCCTTTCTGGTCTGTGCTGAAGCAGGGCATTCTGGCAGCCAAGTGGCTTGACCTTTATTAGTGAGCCTGGTTACCCCCTCTCGGAACCACAGACTTAGAAATCGCCAGCTCATATACAGTACATAAATTATATTTATATATATACCCTTATACACCATTATAATAAAAAATATCACAAAATTCTTCTAAGTCCCTCGGGAAGAGTGAAAGACGCGCACGTTCATTTTTAGAGCTCGTAGACCTTCCTATAAGAAGTTAGCCAAAAAGTAGCTTCGAAAAACGCTTAGGTTAAGTTTCAGAGTTGCTTCTAATGTACCAAAGCTGGACTTAGACATAATTTCACTCTCACAACATTATGGCTGGTTGGAGACAGTCCGAACCACAAGTACCGGGTCCATGGTTCTTGCCGTATACTGGGGGGACGGGGACGACTCTCATTAACCCCTGACTATACCGGGGATACGCTTATCACAATGCCTTTCTGGTCTGTGCTGAAGCAGGGCATTCTGGCAGCCAAGTGGCTTGACCTTTATTAGTGAGCCTGGTTACCCCCTCTCGGAACCACAGACTTAGAAATCGCCAGCTCATATACAGTGCATAAAATATATTTATATATATACCCTTATACACCATTTTAATAAAAAATATCACAAAATTCTTCTAAGTCCCTCGGGAAGAGTGAAAGACGCGCACGTTCATTTTGAGAGCTCCTAGACCTTCCTATAAGAAGTTAGCCAAAAAGTAGCTTCGAAAAACGCTTAGGTTGAGTTTCAGAGTTGCTTCTAATGTACCAAAGCTGGACTTAGACATAATTTCACTCTCACAACATTATGGCTGGTTGGAGACAGTCCGAACCACAAGTACCGGGTCCATGGTTCTGGGCGTATACTGGGGGGGACGGGGACGACTCTCATTAACCCCTGACTATACCGGGGATACGCTTATCACAATGCCTTTCTGGTCTGTGCTGAAGCAGGGCATTCTGGCAGCCAAGTGGCTTGACCTTTATTAGTGAGCCTGGTTACCCCCTCTCGGAACCACAGACTTAGAAATCGCCAGCTCATATACAGTACATAAAATATATTTATATATATACCCTTATACACCATTTTAATAAAAAATATCACAAAATTCTTCTAAGTCCCTCGGGAAGAGTGAAAGACGCGCACGTTAATTTTTAGAGCTCCTAGACCTTCCTATAAGAAGTTAGCCAAAAAGTAGCTTCGAAAAACGCTTAGGTTAAGTTTCAGAGTTGCTTCTAATGTACCAAAGATGGACTTAGACATAATTTCACTCTCACAACATTATGGCTGGTTGGAGACAGTCCGAACCACAAGTACCGGGTCCATGGTTCTTGCCGTATACTGGGGGGACGGGGACGACTCTCATTAACCCCTGACTATACCGGGGATACGCTTATCACAATGCCTTTCTGGTCTGTGCTGAAGCAGGGCATTCTGGCAGCCAAGTGGCTTGACCTTTATTAGTGAGCCTGGTTACCCCCTCTCGGAACCACAGACTTAGAAATCGCCAGCTCATATACAGTGCATAAAATATATTTATATATATACCCTTATACACCATTTTAATAAAAAATATCACAAAATTCTTCTAAGTCCCTCGGGAAGAGTGAAAGACGCGCACGTTCATTTTTAGAGCTCCTAGACCTTCCTATAAGAAGTTAGCCAAAAAGTAGCTTCGAAAAACGCTTAGGTTAAGTTTCAGAGTTGCTTCTAATGTACCAAAGCTGGACTTAGACATAATTTCACTCTCACAACATTATGGCTGGTTGGAGACAGTCCGAACCACAAGTACCGGGTCCATGGTTCTGGGCGTATACTGGGGGGACGGGGACGACTCCCATTAACCCCTGACTATACCGGGGATACGCTTATCACAATGCCTTTCTGGTCTGTGCTGAAGCAGGGCATTCTGGCAGCCAAGTGGCTTGACCTTTATTAGTGAGCCTGGTTACCCCCTCTCGGAACCACAGACTTAGAAATCGCCAGCTCATATACAGTGCATAAAATATATTTATATATATACCCTTATACACCATTTTAATAAAAAATATCACAAAATTCTTCTAAGTCCCTCGGGAAGAGTGAAAGACGCGCATGTTCATTTTCAGAGCTCCTAGACCTTCCTATAAGAAGTTAGCCAAAAAGTAGCTTCGAAAAACGCTTAGGTTAAGTTTCAGAGTGGCTTCTAATGTACCAAAGCTGGACTTAGACATAATTTCACTCTCACAACATTATGGCTGGTTGGAGACAGTCCGAACCACAAGTACCGGGTCCATGGTTCTGGGCGTATACTGGGGGGGACGGGGACGACTCCCATTAACCCCTGACTATACCGGGGATACGCTTATCACAATGCCTTTCTGGTCTGTGCTGAAGCAGGGCATTCTGGCAGCCAAGTGGCTTGACCATTATTAGTGAGCCTGGTTACCCCCTCTCGGAACCACAGACTTAGAAATCGCCAGCTCATATACAGTGCATAAAATATATTTATATATATACCCTTATACACCATTTTAATAAAAAATATCACAAAATTCTTCTAAGTCCCTCGGGAAGAGTGAAAGACGCGCACGTTCATTTTTAGAGCTCCTAGACCTTCCTATAAGAAGTTAGCCAAAAAGTAGCTTCGAAAAACGCTTAGGTTAAATTTCAGAGTTGCTTCTAATGTACCAAAGCTGGACTTAGACATAATTTCACTCTCACAACATTATGGCTGGTTGGAGACAGTCCGAACCACAAGTACCGGGTCCATGGTTCTGGGCGTATACTGGGGGGACGGGGACGACTCTCATTAACCCCTGACTATACCGGGGATACGCTTATCACAATGCCTTTCTGGTCTGTGCTGAAGCAGGGCATTCTGGCAGCCAAGTGGCTTGACCTTTATTAGTGAGCCTGGTTACCCCCTCTCGGAACCACAGACTTAGAAATCGCCAGCTCATATACAGTGCATAAAATATATTTATATATATACCCTTATACACCATTTTAATAAAAAATATCACAAAATTCTTCTAAGTCCCTCGGGAAGAGTGAAAGACGCGCACGTTCATTTTGAGAGCTCCTAGACCTTCCTATAAGAAGTTAGACAAAAAGTAGCTTCGAAAAACGCTTAGGTTGAGTTTCAGAGTTGCTTCTAATGTACCAAAGATGGACTTAGACATAATTTCACTCTCACAACATTATGGCTGGTTGGAGACAGTCCGAACCACAAGTACCGGGTCCATGGTTCTTGCCGTATACTGGGGGGACGGGGACGACTCTCATTAACCCCTGACTATACCGGGGATACGCTTATCACAATGCCTTTCTGGTCTGTGCTGAAGCAGGGCATTCTGGCAGCCAAGTGGCTTGACCTTTATTAGTGAGCCTGGTTACCCCCTCTCGGAACCACAGACTTAGAAATCGCCAGCTCATATACAGTGCATAAAATATATTTATATATATACCCTTATACACCATTTTAATAAAAAATATCACAAAATTCTTCTAAGTCCCTCGGGAAGAGTGAAAGACGCGCACGTTCATTTTTAGAGCTCCTAGACCTTCCTATAAGAAGTTAGCCAAAAAGTAGCTTCGAAAAACGCTTAGGTTAAGTTTCAGAGTTGCTTCTAATGTACCAAAGCTGGACTTAGACATAATTTCACTCTCACAACATTATGGCTGGTTGGAGACAGTCCGAACCACAAGTACCGGGTCCATGGTTCTGGGCGTATACTGGGGGGACGGGGACGACTCCCATTAACCCCTGACTATACCGGGGATACGCTTATCACAATGCCTTTCTGGTCTGTGCTGAAGCAGGGCATTCTGGCAGCCAAGTGGCTTGACCTTTATTAGTGAGCCTGGTTACCCCCTCTCGGAACCACAGACTTAGAAATCGCCAGCTCATATACAGTGCATAAAATATATTTATATATATACCCTTATACACCATTTTAATAAAAAATATCACAAAATTCTTCTAAGTCCCTCGGGAAGAGTGAAAGACGCGCACGTTCATTTTCAGAGCTCCTAGACCTTCCTATAAGAAGTTAGCCAAAAAGTAGCTTCGAAAAACGCTTAGGTTAAGTTTCAGAGTGGCTTCTAATGTACCAAAGCTGGACTTAGACATAATTTCACTCTCACAACATTATGGCTGGTTGGAGACAGTCCGAACCACAAGTACCGGGTCCATGGTTCTGGGCGTATACTGGGGGGGACGGGGACGACTCCCATTAACCCCTGACTATACCGGGGATACGCTTATCACAATGCCTTTCTGGTCTGTGCTGAAGCAGGGCATTCTGGCAGCCAAGTGGCTTGACCTTTATTAGTGAGCCTGGTTACCCCCTCTCGGAACCACAGACTTAGAAATCGCCAGCTCATAGACAGTGCATAAAATATATTTATATATATACCCTTATACACCATTTTAATAAAAAATATCACAAAATTCTTCTAAGTCCCTCGGGAAGAGTGAAAGACGCGCACGTTCATTTTTAGAGCTCCTAGACCTTCCTATAAGAAGTTAGCCAAAAAGTAGCTTCGAAAAACGCTTAGGTTAAATTTCAGAGTTGCTTCTAATGTACCAAAGCTGGACTTAGACATAATTTCACTCTCACAACATTATGGCTGGTTGGAGACAGTCCGAACCACAAGTACCGGGTCCATGGTTCTTGCCGTATACTGGGGGGACGGGGACGACTCTCATTAACCCCTGACTATACCGGGGATACGCTTATCACAATGCCTTTCTGGTCTGTGCTGAAGCAGGGCATTCTGGCAGCCAAGTGGCTTGACCTTTATTAGTGAGCCTGGTTACCCCCTCTCGGAACCACAGACTTAGAAATCGCCAGCTCATATACAGTGCATAAAATATATTTATATATATACCCTTATACACCATTTTAATAAAAAATATCACAAAATTCTTCTAAGTCCCTCGGGAAGAGTGAAAGACGCGCACGTTCATTTTCAGAGCTCCTAGACCTTCCTATAAGAAGTTAGACAAAAAGTAGCTTCGAAAAACGCTTAGGTTGAGTTTCAGAGTTGCTTCTAATGTACCAAAGCTGGACTTAGACATAATTTCACTCTCACAACATTATGGCTGGTTGGAGACAGTCCGAACCACAAGTACCGGGTCCATGGTTCTGGGCGTATACTGGGGGGACGGGGGGGACTCCCATTAACCCCTGACTATACCGGGGATACGCTTATCACAATGCCTTTCTGGTCTGTGCTGAAGCAGGGCATTCTGGCAGCCAAGTGGCTTGACCTTTATTAGTGAGCCTGGTTACCCCCTCTCGGAACCACAGACTTAGAAATCGCCAGCTCATATACAGTGCATAAAATATATTTATATATATACCCTTATACACCATTTTAATAAAAAATATCACAAAATTCTTCTAAGTACCTCGGGAAGAGTGAAAGACGCGCACGTTCATTTTTAGAGCTCCTAGACCTTCCTATAAGAAGTTAGCCAAAAAGTAGCTTCGAAAAACGCTTAGGTTAAATTTCAGAGTTGCTTCTAATGTACCAAAGCTGGACTTAGACATAATTTCACTCTCACAACATTATGGCTGGTTGGAGACAGTCCGAACCACAAGTACCGGGTCCATGGTTCTTGCCGTATACTGGGGGGACGGGGACGACTCTCATTAACCCCTGACTATACCGGGGATACGCTTATCACAATGCCTTTCTGGTCTGTGCTGAAGCAGGGCATTCTGGCAGCCAAGTGGCTTGACCTTTATTAGTGAGCCTGGTTACCCCCTCTCGGAACCACAGACTTAGAAATCGCCAGCTCATATACAGTGCATAAAATATATTTATATATATACCCTTATACACCATTTTAATAAAAAATATCACAAAATTCTTCTAAGTCCCTCGGGAAGAGTGAAAGACGCGCACGTTCATTTTTAGAGCTCCTAGACCTTCCTATAAGAAGTTAGCCAAAAAGTAGCTTCGAAAAACGCTTAGGTTAAATTTCAGAGTTGCTTCTAATGTACCAAAGCTGGACTTAGACATAATTTCACTCTCACAACATTATGGCTGGTTGGAGACAGTCCGAACCACAAGTACCGGGTCCATGGTTCTTGCCGTATACTGGGGGGACGGGGACGACTCTCATTAACCCCTGACTATACCGGGGATACGCTTATCACAATGCCTTTCTGGTCTGTGCTGAAGCAGGGCATTCTGGCAGCCAAGTGGCTTGACCTTTATTAGTGAGCCTGGTTACCCCCTCTCGGAACCACAGACTTAGAAATCGCCAGCTCATATACAGTGCATAAAATATATTTATATATATACCCTTATACACCATTTTAATAAAAAATATCACAAAATTCTTCTAAGTCCCTCGGGAAGAGTGAAAGACGCGCACGTTCATTTTGAGAGCTCCTAGACCTTCCTATAAGAAGTTAGACAAAAAGTAGCTTCGAAAAACGCTTAGGTTGAGTTTCAGAGTTGCTTCTAATGTACCAAAGCTGGACTTAGACATAATTTCACTCTCACAACATTATGGCTGGTTGGAGACAGTCCGAACCACAAGTACCGGGTCCATGGTTCTGGGCGTATACTGGGGGGACGGGGGGGACTCCCATTAACCCCTGACTATACCGGGGATACGCTTATCACAATGCCTTTCTGGTCTGTGCTGAAGCAGGGCATTCTGGCAGCCAAGTGGCTTGACCTTTATTAGTGAGCCTGGTTACCCCCTCTCGGAACCACAGACTTAGAAATCGCCAGCTCATATACAGTGCATAAAATATATTTATATATATACCCTTATACACCATTTTAATAAAAAATATCACAAAATTCTTCTAAGTCCCTCGGGAAGAGTGAAAGACGCGCACGTTCATTTTTAGAGCTCCTAGACCTTCCTATAAGAAGTTAGCCAAAAAGTAGCTTCGAAAAACGCTTAGGTTAAATTTCAGAGTTGCTTCTAATGTACCAAAGCTGGACTTAGACATAATTTCACTCTCACAACATTATGGCTGGTTGGAGACAGTCCGAACCACAAGTACCGGGTCCATGGTTCTTGCCGTATACTGGGGGGACGGGGACGACTCTCATTAACCCCTGACTATACCGGGGATACGCTTATCACAATGCCTTTCTGGTCTGTGCTGAAGCAGGGCATTCTGGCAGCCAAGTGGCTTGACCTTTATTAGTGAGCCTGGTTACCCCCTCTCGGAACCACAGACTTAGAAATCGCCAGCTCATATACAGTGCATAAAATATATTTATATATATACCCTTATACACCATTTTAATAAAAAATATCACAAAATTCTTCTAAGTCCCTCGGGAAGAGTGAAAGACGCGCACGTTCATTTTTAGAGCTCCTAGACCTTCCTATAAGAAGTTAGCCAAAAAGTAGCTTCGAAAAACGCTTAGGTTAAATTTCAGAGTTGCTTCTAATGTACCAAAGCTGGACTTAGACATAATTTCACTCTCACAACATTATAGCTGGTTGGAGACAGTCCGAACCACAAGTACCGGGTCCATGGTTCTTGCCGTATACTGGGGGGACGGGGACGACTCTCATTAACCCCTGACTATACCGGGGATACGCTTATCACAATGCCTTTCTGGTCTGTGCTGAAGCAGGGCATTCTGGCAGCCAAGTGGCTTGACCTTTATTAGTGAGCCTGGTTACCCCCTCTCGGAACCACAGACTTAGAAATCGCCAGCTCATATACAGTGCATAAAATATATTTATATATATACCCTTATACACCATTTTAATAAAAAATATCACAAAATTCTTCTAAGTCCCTCGGGAAGAGTGAAAGACGCGCACGTTCATTTTGAGAGCTCCTAGACCTTCCTATAAGAAGTTAGACAAAAAGTAGCTTCGAAAAACGCTTAGGTTGAGTTTCAGAGTTGCTTCTAATGTACCAAAGCTGGACTTAGACATAATTTCACTCTCACAACATTATGGCTGGTTGGAGACAGTCCGAACCACAAGTACCGGGTCCATGGTTCTGGGCGTATACTGGGGGGGACGGGGGGGACTCCCATTAACCCCTGACTATACCGGGGATACGCTTATCACAATGCCTTTCTGGTCTGTGCTGAAGCAGGGCATTCTGGCAGCCAAGTGGCTTGACCTTTATTAGTGAGCCTGGTTACCCCCTCTCGGAACCACAGACTTAGAAATCGCCAGCTCATATACAGTACATGAAATATATTTATATATATACCCTTATACACCATTTTAATAAAAAATATCACAAAATTCTTCTAAGTCCCTCGGGAAGAGTGAAAGACGCGCACGTTCATTTTTAGAGCTCCTAGACCTTCCTATAAGAAGTTAGCCAGAAAGTAGCTTCGAAAAACGCTTAGGTTAAGTTTCAGAGTTGCTTCTAATGTACCAAAGCTGGACTTAGACATAATTTCACTCTCACAACATTATGGCTGGTTGGAAACAGTCCGAACCACAAGTACCGGGTCCATGGTTCTTGCCGTATACTGGGGGGACGGGGACGACTCTCATTAACCCCTGACTATACCGGGGATACGCTTATCAATATGACTTTCTGGTCTGTGCTGAAGCAGGGCATTCTGGCAGCCAAGTGGCTTGACCTTTATTAGTGAGCCTGGTTACCCCCTCTCGGAACCACAGACTTAGAAATCGCCAGCTCATATACAGTGCATAAAATATATTTATATATATACCCTTATACACCATTTTAATAAAAAATATCACAAAATTCTTCTAAGTCCCTCGGGAAGAGTGAAAGACGCGCACGTTCATTTTGAGAGCTCCTAGACCTTCCTATAAGAAGTTAGACAAAAAGTAGCTTCGAAAAACGCTTAGGTTGAGTTTCAGAGTTGCTTCTAATGTACCAAAGCTGGACTTAGACATAATTTCACTCTCACAACATTATGGCTGGTTGGAGACAGTCCGAACCACAAGTACCGGGTCCATGGTTCTGGGCGTATACTGGGGGGGACGGGGGGGACTCCCATTAACCCCTGACTATACCGGGGATACGCTTATCACAATGCCTTTCTGGTCTGTGCTGAAGCAGGGCATTCTGGCAGCCAAGTGGCTTGACCTTTATTAGTGAGCCTGGTTACCCCCTCTCGGAACCACAGACTTAGAAATCGCCAGCTCATATACAGTACATGAAATATATTTATATATATACCCTTATACACCATTTTAATAAAAAATATCACAAAATTCTTCTAAGTCCCTCGGGAAGAGTGAAAGACGCGCACGTTCATTTTTAGAGCTCCTAGACCTTCCTATAAGAAGTTAGCCAGAAAGTAGCTTCGAAAAACGCTTAGGTTAAGTTTCAGAGTTGCTTCTAATGTACCAAAGCTGGACTTAGACATAATTTCACTCTCACAACATTATGGCTGGTTGGAAACAGTCCGAACCACAAGTACCGGGTCCATGGTTCTTGCCGTATACTGGGGGGACGGGGACGACTCTCATTAACCCCTGACTATACCGGGGATACGCTTATCAATATGACTTTCTGGTCTGTGCTGAAGCAGGGCATTCTGGCAGCCAAGTGGCTTGACCTTTATTAGTGAGCCTGGTTACCCCCTCTCGGAACCACAGACTTAGAAATCGCCAGCTCATATACAGTGCATAAAATATATTTATATATATATACCCTTATACACCATTTTAATAAAAAATATCACAAAATTCTTCAAAGTCCCTCGGGAAGAGTGAAAGACGCGCACGTTCATTTTCAGAGCTCCTAGACCTTCCTATAAGAAGTTAGCCAAAAAGTAGCTTCGAAAAACGCTTAGGGTAAGTTTCAGAGTTGCTTCTAATGTACCAAAGCTGGACTTAGACATAATTTCACTCTCACAACATTATGGCTGGTTGGAGACAGTCCGAACCACAAGTACCGGGTCCATGGTTCTGGCCGTATACTGGGGGGACGGGGACGACTCCCATTAACCCCTGACTATACCGGGGATACGCTTATCACAATGCCTTTCTGGTCTGTGCTGAAGCAGGGCATTCTGGCAGCCAAGTGGCTTGACCTTTATTAGTGAGCCTGGTTACCCCCTCTCGGAACCACAGACTTAGAAATCGCCAGCTCATATACAGTGCATAAAATATATTTATATATATACCCTTATACACCATTTTAATAAAAAATATCACAAAATTCTTCTAAATCCCTCGGGAAGAGTGAAAGACGCGCACGTTTATTTTCAGAGCTCCTAGACCTTCCTATAAGAAGTTAGCCAAAAAGTAGCTTCGAAAAACGCTTAGGTTAAGTTTCAGAGTTGCTTCTAATGTACCAAAGCTGGACTTAGACATAATTTCACTCTCACAACATTATGGCTGGTTCGAGACAGTCCGAACAACAAGTACCGGGTCCATGGTTCTGGGCGTATACTGGGGGGGACGGGGACGACTCCCATTAACCCCTGACTATACCGGGGATACGCTTATCACAATGCCTTTCTGGTCTGTGCTGAAGCAGGGCATTCTGGCAGCCAAGTGGCTTGACCTTTATTAGTGAGCCTGGTTACCCCCTCTCGGAACCACAGACTTAGAAATCGCCAGCTCATATACAGTGCATAAAATATATTTATATATATACCCTTATACACCATTTTAATAAAAAATATCACAAAATTCTTCTAAGTCCCTCGGTAAGAGTGAAAGACGCGCACGTTCATTTTCAGAGCTCCAAGACCTTCCTATAAGAGGTTAGCCAAAAAGTAGCTTCGAAAAACGCTTAGGTTAAGTTTCAGAGTTGCTTCTAATGTACCAATACTGGACTTAGACATAATTTCACTCTCACAACATTATGGCTGGTTGGAGACAGTCCGAACCACAGTACCGGGTCCATGGTTCTGGGCGTATACTGGGGGGACGACGACGACTCCCATTAACCCCTGACTATACCGGGGATACGCTTATCACAATGCCTTTCTGGTCTGTGCTGAAGCAGGGCATTCTGGCAGCCAAGTGGCTTGACCTTTATTAGTGAGCCTGGTTACCCCCTCTCGGAACCACAGACTTAGAAATCGCCAGCTCATATACAGTGCATAAAATATATTTATATATATACCCTTATACACCATTTTAATAAAAAATATCACAAAATTCTTCTAAGTCCCTCGGTAAGAGTGAAAGACGCGCACGTTCATTTTCAGAGCTCCAAGACCTTCCTATAAGAGGTTAGCCAAAAAGTAGCTTCGAAAAACGCTTAGGTTAAGTTTCAGAGTTGCTTCTAATGTACCAATACTGGACTTAGACATAATTTCACTCTCACAACATTATGGCTGGTTGGAGACAGTCCGAACCACAGTACCGGGTCCATGGTTCTGGGCGTATACTGGGGGGACGGGGACGACTCCCATTAACCCCTGACTATACCGGGGATACGCTTATCACAATGCCTTTCTGGTCTGTGCTGAAGCAGGGCATTCTGGCAGCCAAGTGGCTTGACCTTTATTAGTGAGCCTGGTTACCCCCTCTCGGAACCACAGACTTAGAAATCGCCAGCTCATATACAGTGCATAAAATATATTTATATATATACCCTTATACACCATTTTAATAAAAAATATCACAAAATTCTTCTAAGTCCCTCGGGAAGAGTGAAAGACGCGCACGTTCATTTTCAGAGCTCCAAGACCTTCCTATAAGAAGTTAGCCAAAAAGTAGCTTCGAAAAACGCTTAGGTTAAGTTTCAGAGTTGCTTCTAATGTACCAATGCTGGACTTAGACATAATTTCACTCTCAAAACATTATGGCTGGTTGGAGACAGTCCGAACCACAAGTTCCGGGTCCATGGTTCTGGCCGTATACTGGGGGGACGGGGACGACTCCCATTAACCCTTGACTATACCGGGGATACGCTTATCACAATGCCTTTCTGGTCTGTGCTGAAGCAGGGCATTCTGGCAGCCAAGTGGCTTGACCTTTATTAGTGAGCCTGGTTACCCCCTCTCGGAACCACAGACTTAGAAATCGCCAGCTCATATACAGTGCATAAAATATATTTATATATATATACCCTTATACACCATTTTAATAAAAAATATCACAAAATTCTTCTAAGTCCCTCGGGAAGAGTGAAAGACGCGCACGTTCATTTTCAGAGCTCCTAGACCTTCCTATAAGAAGTTAGCCAAAAAGTAGCTTCGAAAAACGCTTAGGGTAAGTTTCAGAGTTGCTTCTAATGTACCAAAGCTGGACTTAGACATAATTTCACTCTCACAACATTATGGCTGGTTGGAGACAGTCCGAACCACAAGTTCCGGGTCCATGGTTCTGGCCGTATACTGGGGGGACGGGGACGACTCCCATTAACCCTTGACTATACCGGGGATACGCTTATCACAATGCCTTTCTGGTCTGTGCTGAAGCAGGGCATTCTGGCAGCCAAGTGGCTTGACCTTTATTAGTGAGCCTGGTTACCCCCTCTCGGAACCACAGACTTAGAAATCGCCAGCTCATATACAGTGCATAAAATATATTTATATATATATACCCTTATACACCATTTTAATAAAAAATATCACAAAATTCTTCTAAGTCCCTCGGTAAGAGTGAAAGACGCGCACGTTCATTTTCAGAGCTCCAAGACCTTCCTATAAGAGGTTAGCCAAAAAGTAGATTCGAAAAACGCTTAGGTTAAGTTTCAGAGTTGCTTCTAATGTACCAATACTGGACTTAGACATCATTTCACTCTCACAACATTATGGCTGGTTGGAGACAGTCCGAACCACAGTACCGGGTCCATGGTTCTGGGCGTATACTGGGGGGACGGGGACGACTCCCATTAACCCCTGACTATACCGGGGATACGCTTATCACAATGCCTTTCTGGTCTGTGCTGAAGCAGGGCATTCTGGCAGCCAAGTGGCTTGACCTTTATTAGTGAGCCTGGTTACCCCCTCTCGGAACCACAGACTTAGAAATCGCCAGCTCATATACAGTGCATAAAATATATTTATATATATATACCCTTATACACCATTTTAATAAAAAATATCACAAAATTCTTCAAAGTCCCTCGGGAAGAGTGAAAGACGCGCACGTTCATTTTCAGAGCTCCTAGACCTTCCTATAAGAAGTTAGCCAAAAAGTAGCTTCGAAAAACGCTTAGGGTAAGTTTCAGAGTTGCTTCTAATGTACCAAAGCTGGACTTAGACATAATTTCACTCTCACAACATTATGGCTGGTTGGAGACAGTCCGAACCACAAGTACCGGGTCCATGGTTCTGGCCGTATACTGGGGGGACGGGGACGACTCCCATTAACCCCTGACTATACCGGGGATACGCTTATCACAATGCCTTTCTGGTCTGTGCTGAAGCAGGGCATTCTGGCAGCCAAGTGGCTTGACCTTTATTAGTGAGCCTGGTTACCCCCTCTCGGAACCACAGACTTAGAAATCGCCAGCTCATATACAGTGCATAAAATATATTTATATACTGTATATACCCTTATACACCATTTTAATAAAAAATATCACAAAATTCTTCTAAATCCCTCGGGAAGAGTGAAAGACGCGCACGTTTATTTTCAGAGCTCCTAGACCTTCCTATAAGAAGTTAGCCAAAAAGTAGCTTCGAAAAACGCTTAGGTTAAGTTTCAGAGTTGCTTCTAATGTACCAAAGCTGGACTTAGACATAATTTCACTCTCACAACATTATGGCTGGTTGGAGACAGTCCGAACCACAAGTACCGGGTCCATGGTTCTGGGCGTATACTGGGGGGGACGGGGACGACTCCCATTAACCCCTGACTATACCGGGGATACGCTTATCACAATGCCTTTCTGGTCTGTGCTGAAGCAGGGCATTCTGGCAGCCAAGTGGCTTGACCTTTATTAGTGAGCCTGGTTACCCCCTCTCGGAACCACAGACTTAGAAATCGCCAGCTCATATACAGTGCATAAAATATATTTATATATATACTGTACCCTTATACACCATTTTAATAAAAAATATCACAAAATTCTTCTAAGTCCCTCGGGAAGAGTGAAAGACGCGCACGTTCATTTTCAGAGCTCCTAGACGTTCCTATAAGAAGTTAGCCAAAAAGTAGCTTCGAAAAACGCTTAGGTTAAGTTTCAGAGTTGCTTCTAATGTACCAAAGCTGGACTTAGACATAATTTCACTCTCACAACATTATGGCTGGTTGGAGACAGTCCGAACCACAAGTACCGGGTCCATGGTTCTTGCCGTATACTGGGGGGACGACGACGACTCCCATTAACCCCTGACTATACCGGGGATACGCTTATCACAATGCCTTTCTGGTCTGTGCTGAAGCAGGGCATTCTGGCAGCCAAGTTGCTTGACCTTTATTAGTGAGCCTGGTTACCCCCTCTCGGAACCACAGACTTAGAAATCGCCAGCTCATATACAGTGCATAAAATATATTTATATATATACCCATATACACCATTTTAATAAAAAATATCACAAAATTCTTCTAAGTCCCTCGGGAAGAGTGAAAGACGCGCACGTTCATTTTCAGAGCTCCAAGACCTTCCTATAAGAGGTTAGCCAAAAAGTAGCTTCGAAAAACGCTTAGGTTAAGTTTCAGAGTTGCTTCTAATGTACCAATACTGGACTTAGACATAATTTCACTCTCACAACATTATGGCTGGTTGGAGACAGTCCGAACCACAGTACCGGGTCCATGGTTCTGGGCGTATACTGGGGGGACGACGACGACTCCCATTAACCCCTGACTATACCGGGGATACGCTTATCACAATGCCTTTCTGGTCTGTGCTGAAGCAGGGCATTCTGGCAGCCAAGTGGCTTGACCTTTATTAGTGAGCCTGGTTACCCCCTCTCGGAACCACAGACTTAGAAATCGCCAGCTCATATACAGTGCATAAAATATATTTATATATATACCCTTATACACCATTTTAATAAAAAATATCACAAAATTCTTCAAAGTCCCTCGGTAAGAGTGAAAGACGCGCACGTTCATTTTCAGAGCTCCAAGACCTTCCTATAAGAAGTTAGCCAAAAAGTAGCTTCGAAAAACGCTTAGGTTAAGTTTCAGAGTTGCTTCTAATGTACCAATGCTGGACTTAGACATAATTTCACTCTCAAAACATTATGGCTGGTTGGAGACAGTCCGAACCACAAGTTCCGGGTCCATGGTTCTGGCCGTATACTGGGGGGACGGGGACGACTCCCATTAACCCTTGACTATACCGGGGATACGCTTATCACAATGCCTTTCTGGTCTGTGCTGAAGCAGGGCATTCTGGCAGCCAAGTGGCTTGACCTTTATTAGTGAGCCTGGTTACCCCCTCTCGGAACCACAGACTTAGAAATCGCCAGCTCATATACAGTGCATAAAATATATTTATATATATATACCCTTATACACCATTTTAATAAAAAATATCACAAAATTCTTCTAAGTCCCTCGGGAAGAGTGAAAGACGCGCACGTTCATTTTCAGAGCTCCTAGACCTTCCTATAAGAAGTTAGCCAAAAAGTAGCTTCGAAAAACGCTTAGGTTAAGTTTCAGAGTTGCTTCTAATGTACCAATACTGGACTTAGACATAATTTCACTCTCACAACATTATGGCTGGTTGGAGACAGTCCGAACCACAGTACCGGGTCCATGGTTCTGGGCGTATACTGGGGGGACGGGGACGACTCCCATTAACCCCTGACTATACCGGGGATACGCTTATCACAATGCCTTTCTGGTCTGTGCTGAAGCAGGGCATTCTGGCAGCCAAGTGGCTTGACCTTTATTAGTGAGCCTGGTTACCCCCTCTCGGAACCACAGACTTAGAAATCGCCAGCTCATATACAGTGCATAAAATATATTTATATATATACCCTTATACACCATTTTAATAAAAAATATCACAAAATTCTTCTAAGTCCCTCGGGAAGAGTGAAAGACGCGCACGTTCATTTTCAGAGCTCCAAGACCTTCCTATAAGAAGTTAGCCAAAAAGTAGCTTCGAAAAACGCTTAAGTTAAGTTTCAGAGTTGCTTCTAATGTACCAATGCTGGACTTAGACATAATTTCACTCTCAAAACATTATGGCTGGTTGGAGACAGTCCGAACCACAAGTTCCGGGTCCATGGTTCTGGCCGTATACTGGGGGGACGGGGACGACTCCCATTAACCCTTGACTATACCGGGGATACGCTTATCACAATGCCTTTCTGGTCTGTGCTGAAGCAGGGCATTCTGGCAGCCAAGTGGCTTGACCTTTATTAGTGAGCCTGGTTACCCCCTCTCGGAACCACAGACTTAGAAATCGCCAGCTCATATACAGTGCATAAAATATATTTATATATATATACCCTTATACACCATTTTAATAAAAAATATCACAAAATTCTTCTAAGTCCCTCGGGAAGAGTGAAAGACGCGCACGTTCATTTTCAGAGCTCCTAGACCTTCCTATAAGAAGTTAGCCAAAAAGTAGCTTCGAAAAACGCTTAGGTTAAGTTTCAGAGTTGCTTCTAATGTACCAAAGCTGGACTTAGACATAATTTCACTCTCACAACATTATGGCTGGTTGGAGACAGTCCGAACCACAAGTACCGGGTCCATGGTTCTTGCCGTATACTGGGGGGACGGGGACGACTCCCATTAACCCCTGACTATACCAGGGATACGCTTATCACAATGCCTTTCTGGTCTGTGCTGAAGCAGGGCATTCTGGCAGCCAAGTGGCTTGACCTTTATTAGTGAGCCTGGTTACCCCCTCTCGGAACCACAGACTTAGAAATCGCCAGCTCATATACAGTGCATAAAATATATTTATATATATACCCTTATACACCATTTTAATAAAAAATATCACAAAATTCTTCTAAGTCCCTCGGGAAGAGTGAAAGACGCGCACGTTCATTTTCAGAGCTCCTAGACCTTCCTATAAGAAGTTAGCCAAAAAGTAGCTTCGAAAAACGCTTAGGTTAAGTTTCAGAGTTGCTTCTAATGTACCAAAGCTGGACTTAGACATAATTTCACTCTCACAACATTATGGCTGGTTGGAGACAGTCCGAACCACAAGTACCGGGTCCATGGTTCTGGGCGTATACTGGGGGGACGGGGACGACTCCCATTAACCCCTGACTATACCGGGGATACGCTTATCACAATGCCTTTCTGGTCTGTGCTGAAGCAGGGCATTCTGGCAGCCAAGTGGCTTGACCTTTATTAGTGAGCCTGGTTACCCCCTCTCGGAACCACAGACTTAGAAATCGCCAGCTCATATACAGTGCATAAAATATATTTATATATATATACCCTTATACACCATTTTAATAAAAAATATCACAAAATTCTTCTAACTCCCTCGGGAAGAGTGAAAGACGCGCACGTTCATTTTCAGAGCTCCTAGTCCTTCCTATAAGAAGTTAGCCAAAAAGTAGCTTCGAAAAACGCTTAGGGTAAGTTTCAGAGTTGCTTCTAATGTACCAAAGCTGGACTTAGACATAATTTCACTCTCACAACATTATGGCTGGTTGGAGACAGTCCGAACCACAAGTACCGGGTCCATGGTTCTGGCCGTATACTGGGGGGACGGGGACGACTCCCATTAACCCCTGACTATACCGGGGATACGCTTATCACAATGCCTTTCTGGTCTGTGCTGAAGCAGGGCATTCTGGCAGCCAAGTGGCTTGACCTTTATTAGTGAGCCTGGTTACCCCCTCTCGGAACCACAGACTTAGAAATCGCCAGCTCATATACAGTGCATAAAATATATTTATATATATATACCCTTATACACCATTTTAATAAAAAATATCACAAAATTCTTCTAAGTCCCTCGGGAAGAGTGAAAGACGCGCACGTTCATTTTCAGAGCTCCTAGACCTTCCTATAAGAAGTTAGCCAAAAAGTAGCTTCGAAAAACGCTTAGGGTAAGTTTCAGAGTTGCTTCTAATGTACCAAAGCTGGACTTAGACATAATTTCACTCTCACAACATTATGGCTGGTTGGAGACAGTCCGAACCACAAGTTCCGGGTCCATGGTTCTGGCCGTATACTGGGGGGACGGGGACGACTCCCATTAACCCTTGACTATACCGGGGATACGCTTATCACAATGCCTTTCTGGTCTGTGCTGAAGCAGGGCATTCTGGCAGCCAAGTGGCTTGACCTTTATTAGTGAGCCTGGTTACCCCCTCTCGGAACCACAGACTTAGAAATAGCCAGCTCATATACAGTGCATAAAATATATTTATATATATATACCCTTATACACCATTTTAATAAAAAATATCACAAAATTCTTCTAAGTCCCTCGGGAAGAGTGAAAGACGCGCACGTTCATTTTCAGAGCTCGTAGACCTTCCTATAAGAAGTTAGCCAAAAAGTAGCTTCGAAAAACGCTTAGGGTAAGTTTCAGAGTTGCTTCTAATGTACCAAAGCTGGACTTAGACATAATTTCACTCTCACAACATTATGGCTGGTTGGAGACAGTCCGAACCACAAGTACCGGGTCCATGGTTCTGGCCGTATACTGGGGGGACGGGGACGACTCCCATTAACCCCTGACTATACCGGGGATACGCTTATCACAATGCCTTTCTGGTCTGTGCTGAAGCAGGGCATTCTGGCAGCCAAGTGGCTTGACCTTTATTAGTGAGCCTGGTTACCCCCTCTCGGAACCACAGACTTAGAAATCGCCAGCTCATATACAGTGCATAAAATATATTTATATATATACCCTTATACACCATTTTAATAAAAAATATCACAAAATTCTTCTAAATCCCTCGGGAAGAGTGAAAGACGCGCACGTTTATTTTCAGAGCTCCTAGACCTTCCTATAAGAAGTTAGCCAAAAAGTAGCTTCGAAAAACGCTTACGTTAAGTTTCAGAGTTGCTTCTAATGTACCAAAGCTGGACTTAGACATAATTTCACTCTCACAACATTATGGCTGGTTGGAGACAGTCCGAACCACAAGTACCGGGTCCATGGTTCTTGCCGTATACTGGGGGGACGGGGACGACTCCCATTAACCCCTGACTATACCGGGGATACGCTTATCACAATGCCTTTCTGGTCTGTGCTGAAGCAGGGCATTCTGGCAGCCAAGTGGCTTGACCTTTATTAGTGAGCCTGGTTACCCCCTCTCGGAACCACAGACTTAGAAATCGCCAGCTCATATACAGTGCATAAAATATATTTATATATATACCCATATACACCATTTTAATAAAAAATATCACAAAATTCTTCTAAGTCCCTCGGGAAGAGTGAAAGACGCGCACGTTCATTTTCAGAGCTCCAAGACCTTCCTATAAGAGGTTAGCCAAAAAGTAGCTTCGAAAAACGCTTAGGTTAAGTTTCAGAGTTGCTTCTAATGTACCAATGCTGGACTTAGACATAATTTCACTCTCACAACATTATGGCTGGTTGGAGACAGTCCGAACCACAAGTACCGGGTCCATGGTTCTGGGCGTATACTGGGGGGACGGGGACGACTCCCATTAACCCCTGACTATACCGGGGATACGCTTATCACAATGCCTTTCTGGTCTGTGCTGAAGCAGGGCATTCTGGCAGCCAAGTGGCTTGACCTTAATTAGTGAGCCTGGTTACCCCCTCTCGGAACCACAGACTTTGAAATCGCCAGCTCATATACAGTGCATAAAATATATTTATATATATATACCCTTATACACCATTTTAATAAAAAATATCACAAAATTCTTCTAAGTCCCTCGGGAAGAGTGAAAGACGCGCACGTTCATTTTCAGAGCTCCTAGACCTTCCTATAAGAAGTTAGCCAAAAAGTAGCTTCGAAAAACGCTTAGGGTAAGTTTCAGAGTTGCTTCTAATGTACCAAAGCTGGACTTAGACATAATTTCACTCTCACAACATTATGGCTGGTTGGAGACAGTCCGAACCACAAGTACCGGGTCCATGGTTCTGGCCGTATACTGGGGGGACGGGGACGACTCCCATTAACCCCTGACTATACCGGGGATACGCTTATCACAATGCCTTTCTGGTCTGTGCTGAAGCAGGGCATTCTGGCAGCCAAGTGGCTTGACCTTAATTAGTGAGCCTGGTTACCCCCTCTCGGAACCACAGACTTAGAAATCGCCAGCTCATATACAGTGCATAAAATATATTTATATATATATACCCTTATACACCATTTTAATAAAAAATATCACAAAATTCTTCTAAGTCCCTCGGGAAGAGTGAAAGACGCGCACGTTCATTTTCAGAGCTCCTAGACCTTCCTATAAGAAGTTAGCCAAAAAGTAGCTTCGAAAAACGCTTAGGGTAAGTTTCAGAGTTGCTTCTAATGTACCAAAGCTGGACTTAGACATAATTTCACTCTCACAACATTATGGCTGGTTGGAGACAGTCCGAACCACAAGTACCGGGTCCATGGTTCTGGCCGTATACTGGGGGGACGGGGACGACTCCCATTAACCCCTGACTATACCGGGGATACGCTTATCACAATGCCTTTCTGGTCTGTGCTGAAGCAGGGCATTCTGGCAGCCAAGTGGCTTGACCTTTATTAGTGAGCCTGGTTACCCCCTCTCGGAACCACAGACTTAGAAATCGCCAGCTCATATACAGTGCATAAAATATATTTATATATATATACCCTTATACACCATTTTAATAAAAAATATCACAAAATTCTTCTAAGTCCCTCGGGAAGAGTGAAAGACGCGCACGTTCATTTTCAGAGCTCCTAGACCTTCCTATAAGAAGTTAGCCAAAAAGTAGCTTCGAAAAACGCTTAGGGTAAGTTTCAGAGTTGCTTCTAATGTACCAAAGCTGGACTTAGACATAATTTCACTCTCACAACATTATGGCTGGTTGGAGACAGTCCGAACCACAAGTACCGGTTCCATGGTTCTGGCCGTATACTGGGGGGACGGGGACGACTCCCATTAACCCCTGACTATACCGGGGATACGCTTATCACAATGCCTTTCTGGTCTGTGCTGAAGCAGGGCATTCTGGCAGCCAAGTGGCTTGACCTTTATTAGTGAGCCTGGTTACCCCCTCTCGGAACCACAGACTTAGAAATCGCCAGCTCATATACAGTGCATAAAATATATTTATATATATACCCTTATACACCATTTTAATAAAAAATATCACAAAATTCTTCTAAATCCCTCGGGAAGAGTGAAAGACGCGCACGTTTATTTTCAGAGCTCCTAGACCTTCCTATAAGAAGTTAGCCAAAAAAGTAGCTTCGAAAAACGCTTAGGTTAAGTTTCAGAGTTGCTTCTAATGTACCAAAGCTGGACTTAGACATAATTTCACTCTCACAACATTATGGCTGGTTGGAGACAGTCCGAACCACAAGTACCGGGTCCATGGTTCTGGGCGTATACTGGGGGGGACGGGGACGACTCCCATTAACCCCTGACTATACCGGGGATACGCTTATCACAATGCCTTTCTGGTCTGTGCTGAAGCAGGGCATTCTGGCAGCCAAGTGGCTTGACCTTTATTAGTGAGCCTGGTTACCCCCTCTCGGAACCACAGACTTAGAAATCGCCAGCTCATATACAGTGCATAAAATATATTTATATATATACCCTTATACACCATTTTAATAAAAAATATCACAAAATTCTTCTAAATCCCTCGGGAAGAGTGAAAGACGCGCACGTTTATTTTCAGAGCTCCTAGACCTTCCTATAAGAAGTTAGCCAAAAAGTAGCTTCGAAAAACGCTTACGTTAAGTTTCAGAGTTGCTTCTAATGTACCAAAGCTGGACTTAGACATAATTTCACTCTCACAACATTATGGCTGGTTGGAGACAGTCCGAACCACAAGTACCGGGTCCATGGTTCTTGCCGTATACTGGGGGGACGGGGACGACTCCCATTAACCCCTGACTATACCGGGGATACGCTTATCACAATGCCTTTCTGGTCTGTGCTGAAGCAGGGCATTCTGGCAGCCAAGTGGCTTGACCTTTATTAGTGAGCCTGGTTACCCCCTCTCGGAACCACAGACTTAGAAATCGCCAGCTCATATACAGTGCATAAAATATATTTATATATATACCCATATACACCATTTTAATAAAAAATATCACAAAATTCTTCTAAGTCCCTCGGGAAGAGTGAAAGACGCGCACGTTCATTTTCAGAGCTCCAAGACCTTCCTATAAGAGGTTAGCCAAAAAGTAGCTTCGAAAAACGCTTAGGTTAAGTTTCAGAGTTGCTTCTAATGTACCAATGCTGGACTTAGACATAATTTCACTCTCACAACATTATGGCTGGTTGGAGACAGTCCGAACCACAAGTACCGGGTCCATGGTTCTGGGCGTATACTGGGGGGACGGGGACGACTCCCATTAACCCCTGACTATACCGGGGATACGCTTATCACAATGCCTTTCTGGTCTGTGCTGAAGCAGGGCATTCTGGCAGCCAAGTGGCTTGACCTTAATTAGTGAGCCTGGTTACCCCCTCTCGGAACCACAGACTTAGAAATCGCCAGCTCATATACAGTGCATAAAATATATTTATATATATATACCCTTATACACCATTTTAATAAAAAATATCACAAAATTCTTCTAAGTCCCTCGGGAAGAGTGAAAGACGCGCACGTTCATTTTCAGAGCTCCTAGACCTTCCTATAAGAAGTTAGCCAAAAAGTAGCTTCGAAAAACGCTTAGGGTAAGTTTCAGAGTTGCTTCTAATGTACCAAAGCTGGACTTAGACATAATTTCACTCTCACAACATTATGGCTGGTTGGAGACAGTCCGAACCACAAGTACCGGGTCCATGGTTCTGGCCGTATACTGGGGGGACGGGGACGACTCCCATTAACCCCTGACTATACCGGGGATACGCTTATCACAATGCCTTTCTGGTCTGTGCTGAAGCAGGGCATTCTGGCAGCCAAGTGGCTTGACCTTAATTAGTGAGCCTGGTTACCCCCTCTCGGAACCACAGACTTAGAAATCGCCAGCTCATATACAGTGCATAAAATATATTTATATATATATACCCTTATACACCATTTTAATAAAAAATATCACAAAATTCTTCTAAGTCCCTCGGGAAGAGTGAAAGACGCGCACGTTCATTTTCAGAGCTCCTAGACCTTCCTATAAGAAGTTAGCCAAAAAGTAGCTTCGAAAAACGCTTAGGGTAAGTTTCAGAGTTGCTTCTAATGTACCAAAGCTGGACTTAGACATAATTTCACTCTCACAACATTATGGCTGGTTGGAGACAGTCCGAACCACAAGTACCGGGTCCATGGTTCTGGCCGTATACTGGGGGGACGGGGACGACTCCCATTAACCCCTGACTATACCGGGGATACGCTTATCACAATGCCTTTCTGGTCTGTGCTGAAGCAGGGCATTCTGGCAGCCAAGTGGCTTGACCTTTATTAGTGAGCCTGGTTACCCCCTCTCGGAACCACAGACTTAGAAATCGCCAGCTCATATACAGTGCATAAAATATATTTATATATATACCCTTATACACCATTTTAATAAAAAATATCACAAAATTCTTCTAAATCCCTCGGGAAGAGTGAAAGACGCGCACGTTTATTTTCAGAGCTCCTAGACCTTCCTATAAGAAGTTAGCCAAAAAAGTAGCTTCGAAAAACGCTTAGGTTAAGTTTCAGAGTTGCTTCTAATGTACCAAAGCTGGACTTAGACATAATTTCACTCTCACAACATTATGGCTGGTTGGAGACAGTCCGAACCACAAGTACCGGGTCCATGGTTCTGGGCGTATACTGGGGGGGACGGGGACGACTCCCATTAACCCCTGACTATACCGGGGATACGCTTATCACAATGCCTTTCTGGTCTGTGCTGAAGCAGGGCATTCTGGCAGCCAAGTGGCTTGACCTTTATTAGTGAGCCTGGTTACCCCCTCTCGGAACCACAGACTTAGAAATCGCCAGCTCATATACAGTGCATAAAATATATTTATATATATACCCGTATACACCATTTTAATAAAAAATATCACAAAATTCTTCTAAGTCCCTCGGGAAGAGTGAAAGACGCGCACGTTTATTTTCAGAGCTCCTAGACCTTCCTATAAGAAGTTAGCCAAAAAGTAGCTTCGAAAAACGCTTAGGTTAAGTTTCAGAGTTGCTTCTAATGTACCAAAGCTGGACTTAGACATAATTTCACTCTCACAACATTATGGCTGGTTGGAGACAGTCCGAACCACAAGTACCGGGTCCATGGTTCTTGCCGTATACTGGGGGGACGGGGACGACTCCCATTAACCCCTGACTATACCGGGGATACGCTTATCACAATGCCTTTCTGGTCTGTGCTGAAGCAGGGCATTCTGGCAGCCAAGTGGCTTGACCTTTATTAGTGAGCCTGGTTACCCCCTCTCGGAACCACAGACTTAGAAATCGCCAGCTCATATACAGTGCATAAAATATATTTATATATATACCCTTATACACCATTTTAATAAAAAATATCACAAAATTCTTCTAAATCCCTCGGGAAGAGTGAAAGACGCGCACGTTTATTTTCAGAGCTCCTAGACCTTCCTATAAGAAGTTAGCCAAAAAGTAGCTTCGAAAAACGCTTAGGTTAAGTTTCAGAGTTGCTTCTAATATACCAAAGCTGGACTTAGACATAATTTCACTCTCACAACATTATGGCTGGTTGGAGACAGTCCGAACCACCTGTACCGGGTCCATGGTTCTGGGCGTATACTGGGGGGGACGGGGACGACTCCCATTAACCCCTGACTATACCGGGGATACGCTTATCACAATGCCTTTCTGGTCTGTGCTGAAGCAGGGCATTCTGGCAGCCAAGTGGCTTGACCTTTATTAGTGAGCCTGGTTACCCCCTCTCGGAACCACAGACTTAGAAATCGCCAGCTCATATACAGTGCATAAAATATATTTATATATATATACCCTTATACACCATTTTAATAAAAAATATCACAAAATTCTTCTAAGTCCCTCGGGAAGAGTGAAAGACGCTCACGTTCATTTTCAGAGCTCCTAGACCTTCCTATAAGAAGTTAGCCAAAAAGTAGCTTCGAAAAACGCTTAGGGTAAGTTTCAGAGTTGCTTCTAATGTACCAAAGCTGGACTTAGACATAATTTCACTCTCACAACATTATGGCTGGTTGGAGACAGTCCGAACCACAAGTACCGGGTCCATGGTTCTGGCCGTATACTGGGGGGACGGGGACGACTCCCATTAACCCCTGACTATACCGGGGATACGCTTATCACAATGCCTTTCTGGTCTGTGCTGAAGCAGGGCATTCTGGCAGCCAAGTGGCTTGACCTTTATTAGTGAGCCTGGTTACCCCCTCTCGGAACCACAGACTTAGAAATCGCCAGCTCATATACAGTGCATAAAATATATTTATATATATACCCTTATACACCATTTTAATAAAAAATATCACAAAATTCTTCTAAATCCCTCGGGAATAGTGAAAGACGCGCACGTTTATTTTCAGAGCTCCTAGACCTTCCTATAAGAAGTTAGCCAAAAAGTAGCTTCGAAAAACGCTTAGGTTAAGTTTCAGAGTTGCTTCTAATGTACCAAAGCTGGACTTAGACATAATTTCACTCTCACAACATTATGGCTGGTTGGAGACAGTCCGAACCACAAGTACCGGGTCCATGGTTCTGGGCGTATACTGGGGGGGACGGGGACGACTCCCATTAACCCCTGACTATACCGGGGATACGCTTATCACAATGCCTTTCTGGTCTGTGCTGAAGCAGGGCATTCTGGCAGCCAAGTGGCTTGACCTTTATTAGTGAGCCTGGTTACCCCCTCTCGGAACCACAGACTTAGAAATCGCCAGCTCATATACAGTGCATAAAATATATTTATATATATACCCTTATACACCATTTTAATAAAAAATATCACAAAATTCTTCTAAGTCCCTCGGGAAGAGTGAAAGACGCGCACGTTCATTTTCAGAGCTCCTAGACCTTCCTATAAGAAGTTAGCCAAAAAGTAGCTTCGAAAAACGCTTAGGTTAAGTTTCAGAGTTGCTTCTAATGTACCAAAGCTGGACTTAGACATAATTTCACTCTCACAACATTATGGCTGGTTGGAGACAGTCCGAACCACAAGTACCGGGTCCATGGTTCTTGCCGTATACTGGGGGGACGGGGACGACTCCCATTAACCCCTGACTATACCGGGGATACGCTTATCACAATGCCTTTCTGGTCTGTGCTGAAGCAGGGCATTCTGGCAGCCAAGTGGCTTGACCTTTATTAGTGAGCCTGGTTACCCCCTCTCGGAACCACAGACTTAGAAATCGCCAGCTCATATACAGTGCATAAAATATATTTATATATATACCCTTATACACCATTTTAATAAAAAATATCACAAAATTCTTCTAAATCCCTCGGGAAGAGTGAAAGACGCGCACGTTTATTTTCAGAGCTCCTAGACCTTCCTATAAGAAGTTAGCCAAAAAGTAGCTTCGAAAAACGCTTAGGTTAAGTTTCAGAGTTGCTTCTAATGTACCAAAGCTGGACTTAGACATAATTTCACTCTCACAACATTATGGCTGGTTGGAGACAGTCCGAACCACAAGTACCGGGTCCATGGTTCTGGGCGTATACTGGGGGGACGGGGACGACTCCCATTAACCCCTGACTATACCGGGGATACGCTTATCACAATGCCTTTCTGGTCTGTGCTGAAGCAGGGCATTCTGGCAGCCAAGTGGCTTGACCTTTATTAGTGAGCCTGGTTACCCCCTCTCGGAACCACAGACTTAGAAATCGCCAGCTCATATACAGTGCATAAAATATATTTATATATATACCCGTATACACCATTTTAATAAAAAATATCACAAAATTCTTCTAAGTCCCTCGGGAAGAGTGAAAGACGCGCACGTTTATTTTCAGAGCTCCTAGACCTTCCTATAAGAAGTTAGCCAAAAAGTAGCTTCGAAAAACGCTTAGGTTAAGTTTCAGAGTTGCTTCTAATGTACCAAAGCTGGACTTAGACATAATTTCACTCTCACAACATTATGGCTGGTTGGAGACAGTCCGAACCACAAGTACCGGGTCCATGGTTCTTGCCGTATACTGGGGGGACGGGGACGACTCCCATTAACCCCTGACTATACCGGGGATACGCTTATCACAATGCCTTTCTGGTCTGTGCTGAAGCAGGGCATTCTGGCAGCCAAGTGGCTTGACCTTTATTAGTGAGCCTGGTTACCCCCTCTCGGAACCACAGACTTAGAAATCGCCAGCTCATATACAGTGCATAAAATATATTTATATATATACCCTTATACACCATTTTAATAAAAAATATCACAAAATTCTTCTAAATCCCTCGGGAAGAGTGAAAGACGCGCACGTTTATTTTCAGAGCTCCTAGACCTTCCTATAAGAAGTTAGCCAAAAAGTAGCTTCGAAAAACGCTTAGGTTAAGTTTCAGAGTTGCTTCTAATATACCAAAGCTGGACTTAGACATAATTTCACTCTCACAACATTATGGCTGGTTGGAGACAGTCCGAACCACCTGTACCGGGTCCATGGTTCTGGGCGTATACTGGGGGGGACGGGGACGACTCCCATTAACCCCTGACTATACCGGGGATACGCTTATCACAATGCCTTTCTGGTCTGTGCTGAAGCAGGGCATTCTGGCAGCCAAGTGGCTTGACCTTTATTAGTGAGCCTGGTTACCCCCTCTCGGAACCACAGACTTAGAAATCGCCAGCTCATATACAGTGCATAAAATATATTTATATATATATACCCTTATACACCATTTTAATAAAAAATATCACAAAATTCTTCTAAGTCCCTCGGGAAGAGTGAAAGACGCTCACGTTCATTTTCAGAGCTCCTAGACCTTCCTATAAGAAGTTAGCCAAAAAGTAGCTTCGAAAAACGCTTAGGGTAAGTTTCAGAGTTGCTTCTAATGTACCAAAGCTGGACTTAGACATAATTTCACTCTCACAACATTATGGCTGGTTGGAGACAGTCCGAACCACAAGTACCGGGTCCATGGTTCTGGCCGTATACTGGGGGGACGGGGACGACTCCCATTAACCCCTGACTATACCGGGGATACGCTTATCACAATGCCTTTCTGGTCTGTGCTGAAGCAGGGCATTCTGGCAGCCAAGTGGCTTGACCTTTATTAGTGAGCCTGGTTACCCCCTCTCGGAACCACAGACTTAGAAATCGCCAGCTCATATACAGTGCATAAAATATATTTATATATATACCCTTATACACCATTTTAATAAAAAATATCACAAAATTCTTCTAAATCCCTCGGGAATAGTGAAAGACGCGCACGTTTATTTTCAGAGCTCCTAGACCTTCCTATAAGAAGTTAGCCAAAAAGTAGCTTCGAAAAACGCTTAGGTTAAGTTTCAGAGTTGCTTCTAATGTACCAAAGCTGGACTTAGACATAATTTCACTCTCACAACATTATGGCTGGTTGGAGACAGTCCGAACCACAAGTACCGGGTCCATGGTTCTGGGCGTATACTGGGGGGGACGGGGACGACTCCCATTAACCCCTGACTATACCGGGGATACGCTTATCACAATGCCTTTCTGGTCTGTGCTGAAGCAGGGCATTCTGGCAGCCAAGTGGCTTGACCTTTATTAGTGAGCCTGGTTACCCCCTCTCGGAACCACAGACTTAGAAATCGCCAGCTCATATACAGTGCATAAAATATATTTATATATATACCCTTATACACCATTTTAATAAAAAATATCACAAAATTCTTCTAAGTCCCTCGGGAAGAGTGAAAGACGCGCACGTTCATTTTCAGAGCTCCTAGACCTTCCTATAAGAAGTTAGCCAAAAAGTAGCTTCGAAAAACGCTTAGGTTAAGTTTCAGAGTTGCTTCTAATGTACCAAAGCTGGACTTAGACATAATTTCACTCTCACAACATTATGGCTGGTTGGAGACAGTCCGAACCACAAGTACCGGGTCCATGGTTCTTGCCGTATACTGGGGGGACGGGGACGACTCCCATTAACCCCTGACTATACCGGGGATACGCTTATCACAATGCCTTTCTGGTCTGTGCTGAAGCAGGGCATTCTGGCAGCCAAGTGGCTTGACCTTTATTAGTGAGCCTGGTTACCCCCTCTCGGAACCACAGACTTAGAAATCGCCAGCTCATATACAGTGCATAAAATATATTTATATATATACCCTTATACACCATTTTAATAAAAAATATCACAAAATTCTTCTAAATCCCTCGGGAAGAGTGAAAGACGCGCACGTTTATTTTCAGAGCTCCTAGACCTTCCTATAAGAAGTTAGCCAAAAAGTAGCTTCGAAAAACGCTTAGGTTAAGTTTCAGAGTTGCTTCTAATGTACCAAAGCTGGACTTAGACATAATTTCACTCTCACAACATTATGGCTGGTTGGAGACAGTCCGAACCACAAGTACCGGGTCCATGGTTCTGGGCGTATACTGGGGGGACGGGGACGACTCCCATTAACCCCTGACTATACCGGGGATACGCTTATCACAATGCCTTTCTGGTCTGTGCTGAAGCAGGGCATTCTGGCAGCCAAGTGGCTTGACCTTTATTAGTGAGCCTGGTTACCCCCTCTCGGAACCACAGACTTAGAAATCGCCAGCTCATATACAGTGCATAAAATATATTTATATATATATACCCTTATACACCATTTTAATAAAAAATATCACAAAATTCTTCTAAGTCCCTCGGGAAGAGTGAAAGACGCGCACGTTCATTTTCAGAGCTCCTAGACCTTCCTATAAGAAGTTAGCCAAAAAGTAGCTTCGAAAAACGCTTAGGGTAAGTTTCAGAGTTGCTTCTAATGTACCAAAGCTGGACTTAGACATAATTTCACTCTCACAACATTATGGCTGGTTGGAGACAGTCCGAACCACAAGTACCGGGTCCATGGTTCTGGCCGTATACTGGGGGGACGGGGACGACTCCCATTAACCCCTGACTATACCGGGGATACGCTTATCACAATGCCTTTCTGGTCTGTGCTGAAGCAGGGCATTCTGGCAGCCAAGTGGCTTGACCTTTATTAGTGAGCCTGGTTACCCCCTCTCGGAACCACAGACTTAGAAATCGCCAGCTCATATACAGTGCATAAAATATATTTATATATATACCCTTATACACCATTTTAATAAAAAATATCACAAAATTCTTCTAAATCCCTCGGGAAGAGTGAAAGACGCGCACGTTTATTTTCAGAGCTCCTAGACCTTCCTATAAGAAGTTAGCCAAAAAGTAGCTTCGAAAAACGCTTAGGTTAAGTTTCAGAGTTGCTTCTAATGTACCAAAGCTGTACTTAGACATAATTTCACTCTCACAACATTATGGCTGGTTGGAGACAGTCCGAACCACAAGTACCGGGTCCATGGTTCTGGGCGTATACTGGGGGGGACGGGGACGACTCCCATTAACCCCTGACTATACCGGGGATACGCTTATCACAATGCCTTTCTGGTCTGTGCTGAAGCAGGGCATTCTGGCAGCCAAGTGGCTTGACCTTTATTAGTGAGCCTGGTTACCCCCTCTCGGAACCACAGACTTAGAAATCGCCAGTTCATATACAGTGCATAAAATATATTTATATATATACCCTTATACACCATTTTAATAAAAAATATCACAAAATTCTTCTAAGTCCCTCGGGAAGAGTGAAAGACGCGCACGTTCATTTTCAGAGCTCCTAGACCTTCCTATAAGAAGTTAGCCAAAAAGTAGCTTCGAAAAACGCTTAGGTTAAGTTTCAGAGTTGCTTCTAATGTACCAAAGCTGGACTTAGACATAATTTCACTCTCACAACATTATGGCTGGTTGGAGACAGTCCGAACCACAAGTACCGGGTCCATGGTTCTTGCCGTATACTGGGGGGACGGGGACGACTCCCATTAACCCCTGACTATACCGGGGATACGCTTATCACAATGCCTTTCTGGTCTGTGCTGAAGCAGGGCATTCTGGCAGCCAAGTGGCTTGACCTTTATTAGTGAGCCTGGTTACCCCCTCTCGGAACCACAGACTTAGAAATCGCCAGCTCATATACAGTGCATAAAATATATTTATATATATACCCTTATACACCATTTTAATAAAAAATATCACAAAATTCTTCTAAGTCCCTCGGGAAGAGTGAAAGACGCGCACGTTCATTTTCAGAGCTCCTAGACCTTCCTATAAGAAGTTAGCCAAAAAGTAGCTTCGAAAAACGCTTAGGTTAAGTTTCAGAGTTGCTTCTAATGTACCAAAGCTGGACTTAGACATAATTTCACTCTCACAACATTATGGCTGGTTGGAGACAGTCCGAACCACAAGTACCGGGTCCATGGTTCTTGCCGTATACTTGGTGGACGGGGACGACTCCCATTAACCCCTGACTATACCGGGGATACGCTTATCACAATGCCTTTCTGGTCTGTGCTGAAGCAGGGCATTCTGGCAGCCAAGTGGCTTGACCTTTATTAGTGAGCCTGGTTACCCCCTCTCGGAACCACAGACTTAGAAATCGCCAGCTCATATACAGTGCATAAAATATATTTATATATATACCCTTATACACCATTTTAATAAAAAATATCACAAAATTCTTCTAAGTCCCTCGGTAAGAGTGAAAGACGCGCACGTTCATTTTCAGAGCTCCAAGACCTTCCTATAAGAGGTTAGCTAAAAAGTAGCTTCGAAAAACGCTTAGGTTAAGTTTCAGAGTTGCTTCTAAAGTACCAATACTGGACTTAGACATAATTTCACTCTCACAACATTATGGCTGGTTGGAGACAGTCCGAACCACAAGTACCGGGTCCATGGTTCTGGGCGTATACTGGGGGGACGGGGACGACTCCCATTAACCCCTGACTATACCGGGGATACGCTTATCACAATGCCTTTCTGGTCTGTGCTGAAGCAGGGCATTCTGGCAGCCAAGTGGCTTGACCTTTATTAGTGAGCCTGGTTACCCCCTCTCGGAACCACAGACTTAGAAATCGCCAGCTCATATACAGTGCATAAAATATATTTATATATATACCCATATACACCATTTTAATAAAAAATATCACAAAATTCTTCTAAGTCCCTCGGGAAGAGTGAAAGACGCGCACGTTCATTTTCAGAGCTCCAAGACCTTCCTATAAGAGGTTAGCCAAAAAGTAGCTTCGAAAAACGCTTAGGTTAAGTTTCAGAGTTGCTTCTAATGTACCAATGCTGGACTTAGACATAATTTCACTCTCACAACATTATGGCTGGTTGGAGACAGTCCGAACCACAAGTACCGGGTCCATGGTTCTGGGCGTATACTGGGGGGACGGGGACGACTCCCATTAACCCCTGACTATACCGGGGATACGCTTATCACAATGCCTTTCTGGTCTGTGCTGAAGCAGGGCATTCTGGCAGCCAAGTGGCTTGACCTTTATTAGTGAGCCTGGTTACCCCCTCTCGGAACCACAGACTTAGAAATCGCCAGCTCATATACAGTGCATAAAATATATTTATATATATACCCTTATACACCATTTTAATAAAAAATATCACAAAATTCTTCTAAATCCCTCGGGAAGAGTGAAAGACGCGCACGTTTATTTTCAGAGCTCCTAGACCTTCCTATAAGAAGTTAGCCAAAAAGTAGCTTCGAAAAACGCTTAGGTTAAGTTTCAGAGTTGCTTCTAATGTACCAAAGCTGGACTTAGACATAATTTCACTCTCACAACATTATGGCTGGTTGGAGACAGTCCGAACCACAAGTACCGGGTCCATGGTTCTGGGCGTATACTGGGGGGACGGGGACGACTCCCATTAACCCCTGACTATACCGGGGATACGCTTATCACAATGCCTTTCTGGTCTGTGCTGAAGCAGGGCATTCTGGCAGCCAAGTGGCTTGACCTTTATTAGTGAGCCTGGTTACCCCCTCTCGGAACCACAGACTTAGAAATCGCCAGCTCATATACAGTGCATAAAATATATTTATATATATATACCCTTATACACCATTTTAATAAAAAATATCACAAAATTCTTCTAAGTCCCTCGGGAAGAGTGAAAGACGCGCACGTTCATTTTCAGAGCTCCTAGACCTTCCTATAAGAAGTTAGCCAAAAAGTAGCTTCGAAAAACGCTTAGGGTAAGTTTCAGAGTTGCTTCTAATGTACCAAAGCTGGACTTAGACATAATTTCACTCTCACAACATTATGGCTGGTTGGAGACAGTCCGAACCACAAGTACCGGGTCCATGGTTCTTGCCGTATACTGGGGGGACGGGGACGACTCCCATTAACCCCTGACTATACCGGGGATACGCTTATCACAATGCCTTTCTGGTCTGTGCTGAAGCAGGGCATTCTGGCAGCCAAGTGGCTTGACCTTTATTAGTGAGCCTGGTTACCCCCTCTCGGAACCACAGACTTAGAAATCGCCAGCTCATATACAGTGCATAAAATATATTTATATATATACCCTTATACACCATTTTAATAAAAAATATCACAAAATTCTTCTAAGTCCCTCGGTAAGAGTGAAAGACGCGCACGTTCATTTTCAGAGCTCCAAGACCTTCCTATAAGAGGTTAGCTAAAAAGTAGCTTCGAAAAACGCTTAGGTTAAGTTTCAGAGTTGCTTCTAAAGTACCAATACTGGACTTAGACATAATTTCACTCTCACAACATTATGGCTGGTTGGAGACAGTCCGAACCACAAGTACCGGGTCCATGGTTCTGGGCGTATACTGGGGGGACGGGGACGACTCCCATTAACCCCTGACTATACCGGGGATACGCTTATCACAATGCCTTTCTGGTCTGTGCTGAAGCAGGGCATTCTGGCAGCCAAGTGGCTTGACCTTTATTAGTGAGCCTGGTTACCCCCTCTCGGAACCACAGACTTAGAAATCGCCAGCTCATATACAGTGCATAAAATATATTTATATATATACCCATATACACCATTTTAATAAAAAATATCACAAAATTCTTCTAAGTCCCTCGGGAAGAGTGAAAGACGCGCACGTTCATTTTCAGAGCTCCAAGACCTTCCTATAAGAGGTTAGCCAAAAAGTAGCTTCGAAAAACGCTTAGGTTAAGTTTCAGAGTTGCTTCTAATGTACCAATGCTGGACTTAGACATAATTTCACTCTCACAACATTATGGCTGGTTGGAGACAGTCCGAACCACAAGTACCGGGTCCATGGTTCTGGGCGTATACTGGGGGGACGGGGACGACTCCCATTAACCCCTGACTATACCGGGGATACGCTTATCACAATGCCTTTCTGGTCTGTGCTGAAGCAGGGCATTCTGGCAGCCAAGTGGCTTGACCTTTATTAGTGAGCCTGGTTACCCCCTCTCGGAACCACAGACTTTGAAATCGCCAGCTCATATACAGTGCATAAAATATATTTATATATATATACCCTTATACACCATTTTAATAAAAAATATCACAAAATTCTTCTAAGTCCCTCGGGAAGAGTGAAAGACGCGCACGTTCATTTTCAGAGCTCCTAGACCTTCCTATAAGAAGTTAGCCAAAAAGTAGCTTCGAAAAACGCTTAGGGTAAGTTTCAGAGTTGCTTCTAATGTACCAAAGCTGGACTTAGACATAATTTCACTCTCACAACATTATGGCTGGTTGGAGACAGTCCGAACCACAAGTACCGGGTCCATGGTTCTTGCCGTATACTGGGGGGACGGGGACGACTCCCATTAACCCCTGACTATACCGGGGATACGCTTATCACAATGCCTTTCTGGTCTGTGCTGAAGCAGGGCATTCTGGCAGCCAAGTGGCTTGACCTTTATTAGTGAGCCTGGTTACCCCCTCTCGGAACCACAGACTTAGAAATCGCCAGCTCATATACAGTGCATAAAATATATTTATATATATACCCTTATACACCATTTTAATAAAAAATATCACAAAATTCTTCTAAATCCCTCGGGAAGAGTGAAAGACGCGCACGTTTATTTTCAGAGCTCCTAGACCTTCCTATAAGAAGTTAGCCAAAAAGTAGCTTCGAAAAACGCTTAGGTTAAGTTTCAGAGTTGCTTCTAATGTACCAAAGCTGGACTTAGACATAATTTCACTCTCACAACATTATGGCTGGTTGGAGACAGTCCGAACCACAAGTACCGGGTCCATGGTTCTGGGCGTATACTGGGGGGACGGGGACGACTCCCATTAACCCCTGACTATACCGGGGATACGCTTATCACAATGCCTTTCTGGTCTGTGCTGAAGCAGGGCATTCTGGCAGCCAAGTGGCTTGACCTTTATTAGTGAGCCTGGTTACCCCCTCTCGGAACCACAGACTTAGAAATCGCCAGCTCATATACAGTGCATAAAATATATTTATATATATACCCTTATACACCATTTTAATAAAAAATATCACAAAATTCTTCTAAGTCCCTCGGGAAGAGTGAAAGACGCGCACGTTCAATTCAGAGCTCCTAGACCTTCCTATAAGAAGTTAGCCAAAAAGTAGCTTCGAAAAACGCTTAGGTTAAGTTTCAGAGTTGCTTCTAATGTACCAATGCTGGACTTAGACATAATTTCACTCTCACAACATTATGGCTGGTTGGAGACAGTCCGAACCACAAGTACCGGGTCCATGGTTCTGGGCGTATACTGGGGGGACGGGGACGACTCCCATTAACCCCTGACTATACCGGGGATACGCTTATCACAATGCCTTTCTGGTCTGTGCTGAAGCAGGGCATTCTGGCAGCCAAGTGGCTTGACCTTTATTAGTGAGCCTGGTTACCCCCTCTCGGAACCACAGACTTAGAAATCGCCAGCTCATATACAGTGCATAAAATATATTTATATATATATACCCTTATACACCATTTTAATAAAAAATATCACAAAATTCTTCTAAGTCCCTCGGGAAGAGTGAAAGACGCGCACGTTCATTTTCAGAGCTCCTAGACCTTCCTATAAGAAGTTAGCCAAAAAGTAGCTTCGAAAAACGCTTAGGGTAAGTTTCAGAGTTGCTTCTAATGTACCAAAGCTGGACTTAGACATAATTTCACTCTCACAACATTATGGCTGGTTGGAGACAGTCCGAACCACAAGTACCGGGTCCATGGTTCTTGCCGTATACTGGGGGGACGGGGACGACTCCCATTAACCCCTGACTATACCGGGGATACGCTTATCACAATGCCTTTCTGGTCTGTGCTGAAGCAGGGCATTCTGGCAGCCAAGTGGCTTGACCTTTATTAGTGAGCCTGGTTACCCCCTCTCGGAACCACAGACTTAGAAATCGCCAGCTCATATACAGTGCATACAATATATTTATATATATACCCTTATACACCATTTTAATAAAAAATATCACAAAATTCTTCTAAGTCCCTCGGGAAGAGTGAAAGACGCGCACGTTCATTTTCAGAGCTCCTAGACCTTCCTATAAGAAGTTAGCCAAAAAGTAGCTTCGAAAAACGCTTAGGTTAAGTTTCAGAGTTGCTTCTAATGTACCAAAGCTGGACTTAGACATAATTTCACTCTCACAACATTATGGCTGGTTGGAGACAGTCCGAACCACAAGTACCGGGTCCATGGTTCTGGGCGTATACTGGGGGGGACGGGGACGACTCCCATTAACCCCTGACTATACCGGGGATACGCTTATCACAATGCCTTTCTGGTCTGTGCTGAAGCAGGGCATTCTGGCAGCCAAGTGGCTTGACCTTTATTAGTGAGCCTGGTTACCCCCTCTCGGAACCACAGACTTAGAAATCGCCAGCTCATATACAGTGCATAAAATATATTTATATATATACCCTTATACACCATTTTAATAAAAAATATCACAAAATTCTTCTAAGTCCCTCGGGAAGAGTGAAAGACGCGCACGTTCATTTTCAGAGCTCCTAGACCTTCCTATAAGAAGTTAGCCAAAAAGTAGCTTCGAAAAACGCTTAGGTTAAGTTTCAGAGTTGCTTCTAATGTACCAAAGCTGGACTTAGACATAATTTCACTCTCACAACATTATGGCTGGTTGGAGACAGTCCGAACCACAAGTACCGGGTCCATGGTTCTGGGCGTATACTGGGGGGACGGGGACGACTCCCATTAACCCCTGACTATACCGGGGATACGCTTATCACAATGCCTTTCTGGTCTGTGCTGAAGCAGGGCATTCTGGCAGCCAAGTGGCTTGACCTTTATTAGTGAGCCTGGTTACCCCCTCTCGGAACCACAGACTTAGAAATCGCCAGCTCATATACAGTGCATAAAATATATTTATATATATATACCCTTATACACCATTTTAATAAAAAATATCACAAAATTCTTCTAAGTCCCTCGGGAAGAGTGAAAGACGCGCACGTTCATTTTCAGAGCTCCTAGACCTTCCTATAAGAAGTTAGCCAAAAAGTAGCTTCGAAAAACGCTTAGGGTAAGTTTCAGAGTTGCTTCTAATGTACCAAAGCTGGACTTAGACATAATTTCACTCTCACAACATTATGGCTGGTTGGAGACAGTCCGAACCACAAGTACCGGGTCCATGGTTCTGGCCGTATACTGGGGGGACGGGGACGACTCCCATTAACCCCTGACTATACCGGGGATACGCTTATCACAATGCCTTTCTGGTCTGTGCTGAAGCAGGGCATTCTGGCAGCCAAGTGGCTTGACCTTTATTAGTGAGCCTGGTTACCCCCTCTCGGAACCACAGACTTAGAAATCGCCAGCTCATATACAGTGCATAAAATATATTTATATATATACCCTTATACACCATTTTAATAAAAAATATCACAAAATTCTTCTAAATCCCTCGGGAAGAGTGAAAGACGCGCACGTTTATTTTCAGAGCTCCTAGACCTTCCTATAAGAAGTTAGCCAAAAAGTAGCTTCGAAAAACGCTTAGGTTAAGTTTCAGAGTTGCTTCTAATGTACCAAAGCTGTACTTAGACATAATTTCACTCTCACAACATTATGGCTGGTTGGAGACAGTCCGAACCACAAGTACCGGGTCCATGGTTCTGGGCGTATACTGGGGGGGACGGGGACGACTCCCATTAACCCCTGACTATACCGGGGATACGCTTATCACAATGCCTTTCTGGTCTGTGCTGAAGCAGGGCATTCTGGCAGCCAAGTGGCTTGACCTTTATTAGTGAGCCTGGTTACCCCCTCTCGGAACCACAGACTTAGAAATCGCCAGTTCATATACAGTGCATAAAATATATTTATATATATACCCTTATACACCATTTTAATAAAAAATATCACAAAATTCTTCTAAGTCCCTCGGGAAGAGTGAAAGACGCGCACGTTCATTTTCAGAGCTCCTAGACCTTCCTATAAGAAGTTAGCCAAAAAGTAGCTTCGAAAAACGCTTAGGTTAAGTTTCAGAGTTGCTTCTAATGTACCAAAGCTGGACTTAGACATAATTTCACTCTCACAACATTATGGCTGGTTGGAGACAGTCCGAACCACAAGTACCGGGTCCATGGTTCTTGCCGTATACTGGGGGGACGGGGACGACTCCCATTAACCCCTGACTATACCGGGGATACGCTTATCACAATGCCTTTCTGGTCTGTGCTGAAGCAGGGCATTCTGGCAGCCAAGTGGCTTGACCTTTATTAGTGAGCCTGGTTACCCCCTCTCGGAACCACAGACTTAGAAATCGCCAGCTCATATACAGTGCATAAAATATATTTATATATATACCCTTATACACCATTTTAATAAAAAATATCACAAAATTCTTCTAAGTCCCTCGGTAAGAGTGAAAGACGCGCACGTTCATTTTCAGAGCTCCAAGACCTTCCTATAAGAGGTTAGCTAAAAAGTAGCTTCGAAAAACGCTTAGGTTAAGTTTCAGAGTTGCTTCTAAAGTACCAATACTGGACTTAGACATAATTTCACTCTCACAACATTATGGCTGGTTGGAGACAGTCCGAACCACAAGTACCGGGTCCATGGTTCTGGGCGTATACTGGGGGGACGGGGACGACTCCCATTAACCCCTGACTATACCGGGGATACGCTTATCACAATGCCTTTCTGGTCTGTGCTGAAGCAGGGCATTCTGGCAGCCAAGTGGCTTGACCTTTATTAGTGAGCCTGGTTACCCCCTCTCGGAACCACAGACTTAGAAATCGCCAGCTCATATACAGTGCATAAAATATATTTATATATATATACCCATATACACCATTTTAATAAAAAATATCACAAAATTCTTCTAAGTCCCTCGGGAAGAGTGAAAGACGCGCACGTTCATTTTCAGAGCTCCAAGACCTTCCTATAAGAGGTTAGCCAAAAAGTAGCTTCGAAAAACGCTTAGGTTAAGTTTCAGAGTTGCTTCTAATGTACCAATGCTGGACTTAGACATAATTTTACTCTCACAACATTATGGCTGGTTGGAGACAGTCCGAACCACAAGTACCGGGTCCATGGTTCTGGGCGTATACTGGGGGGACGGGGACGACTCCCATTAACCCCTGACTATACCGGGGATACGCTTATCACAATGCCTTTCTGGTCTGTGCTGAAGCAGGGCATTCTGGCAGCCAAGTGGCTTGACCTTTATTAGTGAGCCTGGTTACCCCCTCTCGGAACCACAGACTTTGAAATCGCCAGCTCATATACAGTGCATAAAATATATTTATATATATATACCCTTATACACCATTTTAATAAAAAATATCACAAAATTCTTCTAAGTCCCTCGGGAAGAGTGAAAGACGCGCACGTTCATTTTCAGAGCTCCTAGACCTTCCTATAAGAAGTTAGCCAAAAAGTAGCTTCGAAAAACGCTTAGGGTAAGTTTCAGAGTTGCTTCTAATGTACCAAAGCTGGACTTAGACATAATTTCACTCTCACAACATTATGGCTGGTTGGAGACAGTCCGAACCACAAGTACCGGGTCCATGGTTCTTGCCGTATACTGGGGGGACGGGGACGACTCCCATTAACCCCTGACTATACCGGGGATACGCTTATCACAATGCCTTTCTGGTCTGTGCTGAAGCAGGGCATTCTGGCAGCCAAGTGGCTTGACCTTTATTAGTGAGCCTGGTTACCCCCTCTCGGAACCACAGACTTAGAAATCGCCAGCTCATATACAGTGCATAAAATATATTTATATATATACCCTTATACACCATTTTAATAAAAAATATCACAAAATTCTTCTAAATCCCTCGGGAAGAGTGAAAGACGCGCACGTTTATTTTCAGAGCTCCTAGACCTTCCTATAAGAAGTTAGCCAAAAAGTAGCTTCGAAAAACGCTTAGGTTAAGTTTCAGAGTTGCTTCTAATGTACCAAAGCTGGACTTAGACATAATTTCACTCTCACAACATTATGGCTGGTTGGAGACAGTCCGAACCACAAGTACCGGGTCCATGGTTCTGGGCGTATACTGGGGGGACGGGGACGACTCCCATTAACCCCTGACTATACCGGGGATACGCTTATCACAATGCCTTTCTGGTCTGTGCTGAAGCAGGGCATTCTGGCAGCCAAGTGGCTTGACCTTTATTAGTGAGCCTGGTTACCCCCTCTCGGAACCACAGACTTAGAAATCGCCAGCTCATATACAGTGCATAAAATATATTTATATATATACCCTTATACACCATTTTAATAAAAAATATCACAAAATTCTTCTAAGTCCCTCGGGAAGAGTGAAAGACGCGCACGTTCATTTTCAGAGCTCCTAGACCTTCCTATAAGAAGTTAGCCAAAAAGTAGCTTCGAAAAACGCTTAGGTTAAGTTTCAGAGTTGCTTCTAATGTACCAATGCTGGACTTAGACATAATTTCACTCTCACAACATTATGGCTGGTTGGAGACAGTCCGAACCACAAGTACCGGGTCCATGGTTCTGGGCGTATACTGGGGGGACGGGGACGACTCCCATTAACCCCTGACTATACCGGGGATACGCTTATCACAATGCCTTTCTGGTCTGTGCTGAAGCAGGGCATTCTGGCAGCCAAGTGGCTTGACCTTTATTAGTGAGCCTGGTTACCCCCTCTCGGAACCACAGACTTAGAAATCGCCAGCTCATATACAGTGCATAAAATATATTTATATATATATACCCTTATACACCATTTTAATAAAAAATATCACAAAATTCTTCTAAGTCCCTCGGGAAGAGTGAAAGACGCGCACGTTCATTTTCAGAGCTCCTAGACCTTCCTATAAGAAGTTAGCCAAAAAGTAGCTTCGAAAAACGCTTAGGGTAAGTTTCAGAGTTGCTTCTAATGTACCAAAGCTGGACTTAGACATAATTTCACTCTCACAACATTATGGCTGGTTGGAGACAGTCCGAACCACAAGTACCGGGTCCATGGTTCTTGCCGTATACTGGGGGGACGGGGACGACTCCCATTAACCCCTGACTATACCGGGGATACGCTTATCACAATGCCTTTCTGGTCTGTGCTGAAGCAGGGCATTCTGGCAGCCAAGTGGCTTGACCTTTATTAGTGAGCCTGGTTACCCCCTCTCGGAACCACAGACTTAGAAATCGCCAGCTCATATACAGTGCATACAATATATTTATATATATACCCTTATACACCATTTTAATAAAAAATATCACAAAATTCTTCTAAGTCCCTCGGGAAGAGTGAAAGACGCGCACGTTCATTTTCAGAGCTCCTAGACCTTCCTATAAGAAGTTAGCCAAAAAGTAGCTTCGAAAAACGCTTAGGTTAAGTTTCAGAGTTGCTTCTAATGTACCAAAGCTGGACTTAGACATAATTTCACTCTCACAACATTATGGCTGGTTGGAGACAGTCCGAACCACAAGTACCGGGTCCATGGTTCTTGCCGTATACTTGGTGGACGGGGACGACTCCCATTAACCCCTGACTATACCGGGGATACGCTTATCACAATGCCTTTCTGGTCTGTGCTGAAGCAGGGCATTCTGGCAGCCAAGTGGCTTGACCTTTATTAGTGAGCCTGGTTACCCCCTCTCGGAACCACAGACTTAGAAATCGCCAGCTCATATACAGTGCATAAAATATATTTATATATATACCCTTATACACCATTTTAATAAAAAATATCACAATATTCTTCTAAGTCCCTCGGTAAGAGTGAAAGACGCGCACGTTCATTTTCAGAGCTCCAAGACCTTCCTATAAGAGGTTAGCCAAAAAGTAGCTTCGAAAAACGCTTAGGTTAAGTTTCAGAGTTGCTTCTAAAGTACCAATACTGGACTTAGACATAATTTCACTCTCACAACATTATGGCTGGTTGGAGACAGTCCGAACCACAAGTACCGGGTCCATGGTTCTGGGCGTATACTGGGGGGACGGGGACGACTCCCATTAACCCCTGACTATACCGGGGATACGCTTATCACAATGCCTTTCTGGTCTGTGCTGAAGCAGGGCATTCTGGCAGCCAAGTGGCTTGACCTTTATTAGTGAGCCTGGTTACCCCCTCTCGGAACCACAGACTTAGAAATCGCCAGCTCATATACAGTGCATAAAATATATTTATATATATACCCATATACACCATTTTAATAAAAAATATCACAAAATTCTTCTAAGTCCCTCGGGAAGAGTGAAAGACGCGCACGTTCATTTTCAGAGCTCCAAGACCTTCCTATAAGAGGTTAGCCAAAAAGTAGCTTCGAAAAACGCTTAGGTTAAGTTTCAGAGTTGCTTCTAATGTACCAATGCTGGACTTAGACATAATTTCACTCTCACAACATTATGGCTGGTTGGAGACAGTCCGAACCACAAGTACCGGGTCCATGGTTCTGGGCGTATACTGGGGGGACGGGGACGACTCCCATTAACCCCTGACTATACCGGGGATACGCTTATCACAATGCCTTTCTGGTCTGTGCTGAAGCAGGGCATTCTGGCAGCCAAGTGGCTTGACCTTTATTAGTGAGCCTGGTTACCCCCTCTCGGAACCACAGACTTAGAAATCGCCAGCTCATATACAGTGCATAAAATATATTTATATATATATACCCTTATACACCATTTTAATAAAAAATATCACAAAATTCTTCTAAGTCCCTTGGGAAGAGTGAAAGACGCGCACGTTCATTTTCAGAGCTCCTAGACCTTCCTATAAGAAGTTAGCCAAAAAGTAGCTTCGAAAAACGCTTAGGGTAAGTTTCAGAGTTGCTTCTAATGTACCAAAGCTGGACTTAGACATAATTTCACTCTCACAACATTATGGCTGGTTGGAGACAGTCCGAACCACAAGTACCGGGTCCATGGTTCTGGCCGTATACTGGGGGGACGGGGACGACTCCCATTAACCCCTGACTATACCGGGGATACGCTTATCACAATGCCTTTCTGGTCTGTGCTGAAGCAGGGCATTCTGGCAGCCAAGTGGCTTGACCTTTATTAGTGAGCCTGGTTACCCCCTCTCGGAACCACAGACTTAGAAATCGCCAGCTCATATACAGTGCATAAAATATATTTATATATATACCCATATACACCATTTTAATAAAAAATATCACAAAATTCTTCTAAGTCCCTCGGGAAGAGTGAAAGACGCGCACGTTCATTTTCAGAGCTCCAAGACCTTCCTATAAGAGGTTAGCCAAAAAGTAGCTTCGAAAAACGCTTAGGTTAAGTTTCAGAGTTGCTTCTAATGTACCAATGCTGGACTTAGACATAATTTCACTCTCACAACATTATGGCTGGTTGGAGACAGTCCGAACCACAAGTACCGGGTCCATGGTTCTGGGCGTATACTGGGGGGACGGGGACGACTCCCATTAACCCCTGACTATACCGGGGATACGCTTATCACAATGCCTTTCTGGTCTGTGCTGAAGCAGGGCATTCTGGAAGCCAAGTGGCTTGACCTTTATTAGTGAGCCTGGTTACCCCCTCTCGGAACCACAGACTTAGAAATCGCCAGCTCATATACAGTGCATAAAATATATTTATATATATATACCCTTATACACCATTTTAATAAAAAATATCACAAAATTCTTCTAAGTCCCTCGGGAAGAGTGAAAGACGCGCACGTTCATTTTCAGAGCTCCTAGACCTTCCTATAAGAAGTTAGCCAAAAAGTAGCTTCGAAAAACGCTTAGGGTAAGTTTCAGAGTTGCTTCTAATGTACCAAAGCTGGACTTAGACATAATTTCACTCTCACAACATTATGGCTGGTTGGAGACAGTCCGAACCACAAGTACCGGGTCCATGGTTCTGGCCGTATACTGGGGGGACGGGGACGACTCCCATTAACCCCTGACTATACCGGGGATACGCTTATCACAATGCCTTTCTGGTCTGTGCTGAAGCAGGGCATTCTGGCAGCCAAGTGGCTTGACCTTTATTAGTGAGCCTGGTTACCCCCTCTCGGAACCACAGACTTAGAAATCGCCAGCTCATATACAGTGCATAAAATATATTTATATATATACCCTTATACACCATTTTAATAAAAAATATCACAAAATTCTTCTAAATCCCTCGGGAAGAGTGAAAGACGCGCACGTTTATTTTCAGAGCTCCTAGACCTTCCTATAAGAAGTTAGCCAAAAAGTAGCTTCGAAAAAAGCTTAGGTTAAGTTTCAGAGTTGCTTCTAATGTACCAAAGCTGGACTTAGACATAATTTCACTCTCACAACATTATGGCTGGTTGGAGACAGTCCGAACCACAAGTACCGGGTCCATGGTTCTGGGCGTATACTGGGGGGGACGGGGACGACTCCCATTAACCCCTGACAATACCTGGGATACGCTTATCACAATGCCTTTCTGGTCTGTGCTGAAGCAGGGCATTCTGGCAGCCAAGTGGCTTGACCTTTATTAGTGAGCCTGGTTACCCCCTCTCGGAACCACAGACTTAGAAATCGCCAGCTCATATACAGTGCATAAAATATATTTATATATATACCCTTATACACCATTTTAATAAAAAATATCACAAAATTCTTCTAAGTCCCTCGGGAAGAGTGAAAGACGCGCACGTTCATTTTCAGAGCTCCTAGACCTTCCTATAAGAAGTTAGCCAAAAAGTAGCTTCGAAAAACGCTTAGGTTAAGTTTCAGAGTTGCTTCTAATGTACCAAAGCTGGACTTAGACATAATTTCACTCTCACAACATTATGGCTGATTGGAGACAGTCCGAACCACAAGTACCGGGTCCATGGTTCTTGCCGTATACTGGGGGGACGGGGACGACTCCCATTAACCCCTGACTATACCGGGGATACGCTTATCACAATGCCTTTCTGGTCTGTGCTGAAGCAGGGCATTCTGGCAGCCAAGTGGCTTGACCTTTATTAGTGAGCCTGGTTACCCCCTCTCGGAACCACAGACTTAGAAATCGCCAGCTCATATACAGTGCATAAAATATATTTATATATATATACCCTTATACACCATTTTAATAAAAAATATCACAAAATTCTTCTAAGTCCCTCGGGAAGAGTGAAAGACGCGCACGTTCATTTTCAGAGCTCCTAGACCTTCCTATAAGAAGTTAGCCAAAAAGTAGCTTCGAAAAACGCTTAGGGTAAGTTTCAGAGTTGCTTCTAATGTACCAAAGCTGGACTTAGACATAATTTCACTCTCACAACATTATGGCTGGTTGGAGACAGTCCGAACCACAAGTACCGGGTCCATGGTTCTGGCCGTATACTGGGGGGACGGGGACGACTCCCATTAACCCCTGACTATACCGGGGATACGCTTATCACAATGCCTTTCTGGTCTGTGCTGAAGCAGGGCATTCTGGCAGCCAAGTGGCTTGACCTTTATTAGTGAGCCTGGTTACCCCCTCTCGGAACCACAGACTTAGAAATCGCCAGCTCATATACAGTGCATAAAATATATTTATATATATACCCTTATACACCATTTTAATAAAAAATATCACAAAATTCTTCTAAATCCCTCGGGAAGAGTGAAAGACGCGCACGTTTATTTTCAGAGCTCCTAGACCTTCCTATAAGAAGTTAGCCAAAAAGTAGCTTCGAAAAACGCTTAGGTTAAGTTTCAGAGTTGCTTCTAATGTACCAAAGCTGGACTTAGACATAATTTCACTCTCACAACATTATGGCTGGTTGGAGACAGTCCGAACCACAAGTACCGGGTCCATGGTTCTGGGCGTATACTGGGGGGACGGGGACGACTCCCATTAACCCCTGACTATACCGGGGATACGCTTATCACAATGCCTTTCTGGTCTGTGCTGAAGCAGGGCATTCTGGCAGCCAAGTGGCTTGACCTTTATTAGTGAGCCTGGTTACCCCCTCTCGGAACCACAGACTTAGAAATCGCCAGCTCATATACAGTGCATAAAATATATTTATATATATACCCTTATACACCATTTTAATAAAAAATATCACAAAATTCTTCTAAGTCCCTCGGGAAGAGTGAAAGACGCGCACGTTCATTTTCAGAGCTCCTAGACCTTCCTATAAGAAGTTAGCCAAAAAGTAGCTTCGAAAAACGCTTAGGTTAAGTTTCAGAGTTGCTTCTAATGTACCAAAGCTGGACTTAGACATAATTTCACTCTCACAACATTATGGCTGATTGGAGACAGTCCGAACCACAAGTACCGGGTCCATGGTTCTTGCCGTATACTGGGGGGACGGGGACGACTCCCATTAACCCCTGACTATACCGGGGATACGCTTATCACAATGCCTTTCTGGTCTGTGCTGAAGCAGGGCATTCTGGCAGCCAAGTGGCTTGACCTTTATTAGTGAGCCTGGTTACCCCCTCTCGGAACCACAGACTTAGAAATCGCCAGCTCATATACAGTGCATAAAATATATTTATATATATATACCCTTATACACCATTTTAATAAAAAATATCACAAAATTCTTCTAAGTCCCTCGGGAAGAGTGAAAGACGCGCACGTTCATTTTCAGAGCTCCTAGACCTTCCTATAAGAAGTTAGCCAAAAAGTAGCTTCGAAAAACGCTTAGGGTAAGTTTCAGAGTTGCTTCTAATGTACCAAAGCTGGACTTAGACATAATTTCACTCTCACAACATTATGGCTGGTTGGAGACAGTCCGAACCACAAGTACCGGGTCCATGGTTCTGGCCGTATACTGGGGGGACGGGGACGACTCCCATTAACCCCTGACTATACCGGGGATACGCTTATCACAATGCCTTTCTGGTCTGTGCTGAAGCAGGGCATTCTGGCAGCCAAGTGGCTTGACCTTTATTAGTGAGCCTGGTTACCCCCTCTCGGAACCACAGACTTAGAAATCGCCAGCTCATATACAGTGCATAAAATATATTTATATATATACCCTTATACACCATTTTAATAAAAAATATCACAAAATTCTTCTAAATCCCTCGGGAAGAGTGAAAGACGCGCACGTTTATTTTCAGAGCTCCTAGACCTTCCTATAAGAAGTTAGCCAAAAAGTAGCTTCGAAAAACGCTTAGGTTAAGTTTCAGAGTTGCTTCTAATGTACCAAAGCTGGACTTAGACATAATTTCACTCTCACAACATTATGGCTGGTTGGAGACAGTCCGAACCACAAGTACCGGGTCCATGGTTCTGGGCGTATACTGGGGGGGACGGGGACGACTCCCATTAACCCCTGACTATACCGGGGATACGCTTATCACAATGCCTTTCTGGTCTGTGCTGAAGCAGGGCATTCTGGCAGCCAAGTGGCTTGACCTTTATTAGTGAGCCTGGTTACCCCCTCTCGGAACCACAGACTTAGAAATCGCCAGCTCATATACAGTGCATAAAATATATTTATATATATACCCTTATACACCATTTTAATAAAAAATATCACAAAATTCTTCTAAGTCCCTCGGGAAGAGTGAAAGACGCGCACGTTCATTTTCAGAGCTCCTAGACCTTCCTATAAGAAGTTAGCCAAAAAGTAGCTTCGAAAAAAGCTTAGGTTAAGTTTCAGAGTTGCTTCTAATGTACCAAAGCTGGACTTAGACATAATTTCACTCTCACAACATTATGGCTGGTTGGAGACAGTCCGAACCACAAGTACCGGGTCCATGGTTCTTGCCGTATACTTGGTGGACGGGGACGACTCCCATTAACCCCTGACTATACCGGGGATACGCTTATCACAATGCCTTTCTGGTCTGTGCTGAAGCAGGGCATTCTGGCAGCCAAGTGGCTTGACCTTTATTAGTGAGCCTGGTTACCCCCTCTCGGAACCACAGACTTAGAAATCGCCAGCTCATATACAGTGCATAAAATATATTTATATATATACCCTTATACACCATTTTAATAAAAAATATCACAAAATTCTTCTAAGTCCCTCGGGAAGAGTGAAAGACGCGCACGTTCATTTTCAGAGCTCCTAGACCTTCCTATAAGAAGTTAGCCAAAAAGTAGCTTCGAAAAACGCTTAGGTTAAGTTTCAGAGTTGCTTCTAATGTACCAAAGCTGAACTTAGACATAATTTCACTCTCACAACATTATGGCTGATTGGAGACAGTCCGAACCACAAGTACCGGGTCCATGGTTCTTGCCGTATACTGGGGGGACGGGGACGACTCCCATTAACCCCTGACTATACCGGGGATACGCTTATCACAATGCCTTTCTGGTCTGTGCTGAAGCAGGGCATTCTGGCAGCCAAGTGGCTTGACCTTTATTAGTGAGCCTGGTTACCCCCTCTCGGAACCACAGACTTAGAAATCGCCAGCTCATATACAGTGCATAAAATATATTTATATATATATACCCTTATACACCATTTTAATAAAAAATATCACAAAATTCTTCTAAGTCCCTCGGGAAGAGTGAAAGACGCGCACGTTCATTTTCAGAGCTCCTAGACCTTCCTATAAGAAGTTAGCCAAAAAGTAGCTTCGAAAAACGCTTAGGGTAAGTTTCAGAGTTGCTTCTAATGTACCAAAGCTGGACTTAGACATAATTTCACTCTCACAACATTATGGCTGGTTGGAGACAGTCCGAACCACAAGTACCGGGTCCATGGTTCTGGCCGTATACTGGGGGGACGGGGACGACTCCCATTAACCCCTGACTATACCGGGGATACGCTTATCACAATGCCTTTCTGGTCTGTGCTGAAGCAGGGCATTCTGGCAGCCAAGTGGCTTGACCTTTATTAGTGAGCCTGGTTACCCCCTCTCGGAACCACAGACTTAGAAATCGCCAGCTCATATACAGTGCATAAAATATATTTATATATATACCCTTATACACCATTTTAATAAAAAATATCACAAAATTCTTCTAAGTCCCTCGGGAAGAGTGAAAGACGCGCACGTTCATTTTCAGAGCTCCTAGACCTTCCTATAAGAAGTTAGCCAAAAAGTAGCTTCGAAAAACGCTTAGGTTAAGTTTCAGAGTTGCTTCTAATGTACCAAAGCTGGACTTAGACATAATTTCACTCTCACAACATTATGGCTGGTTGGAGACAGTCCGAACCACAAGTACCGGGTCCATGGTTCTTGCCGTATACTTGGTGGACGGGGACGACTCCCATTAACCCCTGACTATACCGGGGATACGCTTATCACAATGCCTTTCTGGTCTGTGCTGAAGCAGGGCATTCTGGCAGCCAAGTGGCTTGACCTTTATTAGTGAGCCTGGTTACCCCCTCTCGGAACCACAGACTTAGAAATCGCCAGCTCATATACAGTGCATAAAATATATTTATATATATACCCTTATACACCATTTTAATAAAAAATATCACAAAATTCTTCTAAGTCCCTCGGTAAGAGTGAAAGACGCGCACGTTCATTTTCAGAGCTCCAAGACCTTCCTATAAGAGGTTAGCCAAAAAGTAGCTTCGAAAAACGCTTAGGTTAAGTTTCAGAGTTGCTTCTAAAGTACCAATACTGGACTTAGACATAATTTCACTCTCACAACATTATGGCTGGTTGGAGACAGTCCGAACCACAAGTACCGGGTCCATGGTTCTGGGCGTATACTGGGGGGACGGGGACGACTCCCATTAACCCCTGACTATACCGGGGATACGCTTATCACAATGCCTTTCTGGTCTGTGCTGAAGCAGGGCATTCTGGCAGCCAAGTGGCTTGACCTTTATTAGTGAGCCTGGTTACCCCCTCTCGGAACCACAGACTTAGAAATCGCCAGCTCATATACAGTGCATAAAATATATTTATATATATACCCTTATACACCATTTAAATAAAAAATATCACAAAATTCTTCTAAGTCCCTCGGAAAGAGTGAGAGACGCGCACGTTCATTTTCAGGGCTCCTAGACCCTCCTATAAGAAGTTAGCCAAAAAGTAGCTTCGAAAAACGCTTAGGGTAAGTTTCAGAGTTGCTTCTAATGTACCAAAGCTGGACTTAGACATAATTTCACTCTCACAACATTATGGCTGGTTGGAGACAGTCCGAACCACAAGTACCGGGTCCATGGTTCTGGGCGTATACTGGGGGGGACGGGGACGACTCCCATTAACCCCTGACTATACCGGGGATACGCTTATCACAATGCCTTTCTGGTCTGTGCTGAAGCAGGGCATTCTGGCAGCCAAGTGGCTTGACCTTTATTAGTGAGCCTGGTTACCCCCTCTCGGAACCACAGACTTAGAAATCGCCAGCTCATATACAGTGCATAAAATATATTTATATATATACCCTTATACACCATTTTAATAAAAAATATCACAAAATTCTTCTAAATCCCTCGGGAAGAGTGAAAGACGCGCACGTTTATTTTCAGAGCTCCTAGACCTTCCTATAAGAAGTTAGCCAAAAAGTAGCTTCGAAAAACGCTTAGGTTAAGTTTCAGAGTTGCTTCTAATGTACCAAAGCTGGACTTAGACATAATTTCACTCTCACAACATTATGGCTGGTTGGAGACAGTCCGAACCACAAGTACCGGGTCCATGGTTCTGGGCGTATACTGGGGGGGACGGGGACGACTCCCATTAACCCCTGACTATACCGGGGATACGCTTATCACAATGCCTTTCTGGTCTGTGCTGAAGCAGGGCATTCTGGCAGCCAAGTGGCTTGACCTTTATTAGTGAGCCTGGTTACCCCCTCTCGGAACCACAGACTTAGAAATCGCCAGCTCATATACAGTGCATAAAATATATTTATATATATACCCTTATACACCATTTTAATAAAAAATATCACAAAATTCTTCTAAGTCCCTCGGGAAGAGTGAAAGACGCGCACGTTCATTTTCAGAGCTCCTAGACCTTCCTATAAGAAGTTAGCCAAAAAGTAGCTTCGAAAAACGCTTAGGTTAAGTTTCAGAGTTGCTTCTAATGTACCAAAGCTGGACTTAGACATAATTTCACTCTCACAACATTATGGCTGGTTGGAGACAGTCCGAACCACAAGTACCGGGACCATGGTTCTGGGCGTATACTGGGGGGACGGGGACGACTCCCATTAACCCCTGACTATACCGGGGATACGCTTATCACAATGCCTTTCTGGTATGTGCTGAAGCAGGGCATTCTGGCAGCCAAGTGGCTTGACCTTTATTAGTGAGCCTGGTTACCCCCTCTCGGAACCACAGACTTAGAAATCGCCAGCTCATATACAGTGCATAAAATATATTTATATATATACCCTTATACACCATTTTAATAAAAAATATCACAAAATTCTTCTAAGTCCCTCGGGAAGAGTGAGAGACGCGCACGTTCATTTTCAGAGCTCCTAGACCTTCCTATAAGAAGTTAGCCAAAAAGTAGCTTCGAAAAACGCTTAGGGTAAGTTTCAGAGTTGCTTCTAATGTACCAAAGCTGGACTTAGACATAATTTCACTCTCACAACATTATGGCTGGTTGGAGACAGTCCGAACCACAAGTACCGGGTCCATGGTTCTGGCCGTATACTGGGGGGACGGGGACGACTCCCATTAACCCCTGACTATACCGGGGATACGCTTATCACAATGCCTTTCTGGTCTGTGCTGAAGCAGGGCATTCTGGCAGCCAAGTGGCTTGACCTTTATTAGTGAGCCTGGTTACCCCCTCTCGGAACCACAGACTTAGAAATCGCCAGCTCATATACAGTGCATAAAATATATTTATATATATACCCTTATACACCATTTTAATAAAAAATATCACAAAATTCTTCTAAATCCCTCGGGAAGAGTGAAAGACGCGCACGTTTATTTTCAGAGCTCCTAGACCTTCCTATAAGAAGTTAGCCAAAAAGTAGCTTCGAAAAACGCTTAGGTTAAGTTTCAGAGTTGCTTCTAATGTACCAAAGCTGGACTTAGACATAATTTCACTCTCACAACATTATGGCTGGTTGGAGACAGTCCGAACCACAAGTACCGGGTCCATGGTTCTGGGCGTATACTGGGGGGGACGGGGACGACTCCCATTAACCCCTGACTATACCGGGGATACGCTTATCACAATGCCTTTCTGGTCTGTGCTGAAGCAGGGCATTCTGGCAGCCAAGTGGCTTGACCTTTATTAGTGAGCCTGGTTACCCCCTCTCGGAACCACAGACTTAGAAATCGCCAGCTCATATACAGTGCATAAAATATATTTATATATATACCCTTATACACCATTTTAATAAAAAATATCACAAAATTCTTCTAAGTCCCTCGGGAAGAGTGAAAGACGCGCACGTTCATTTTCAGAGCTCCTAGACCTTCCTATAAGAAGTTAGCCAAAAAGAAGCTTCGAAAAACGCTTAGGTTAAGTTTCAGAGTTGCTTCTAATGTACCAAAGCTGGACTTAGACATAATTTCACTCTCACAACATTATGGCTGGTTGGAGACAGTCCGAACCACAAGTACCGGGTCCATGGTTCTTGCCGTATACTTGGTGGACGGGGACGACTCCCATTAACCCCTGACTATACCGGGGATACGCTTATCACAATGCCTTTCTGGTCTGTGCTGAAGCAGGGCATTCTGGCAGCCAAGTGGCTTGACCTTTATTAGTGAGCCTGGTTACCCCCTTTCGGAACCACAGACTTAGAAATCGCCAGCTCATATACAGTGCATAAAATATATTTATATATATACCCTTATACACCATTTTAATAAAAAATATCACAAAATTCTTCTAAGTCCCTCGGGAAGAGTGAAAGACGCGCACGTTCATTTTCAGAGCTCCTAGACCTTCCTATAAGAAGTTAGCCAAAAAGTAGCTTCGAAAAACGCTTAGGTTAAGTTTCAGAGTTGCTTCTAATGTACCAAAGCTGGACTTAGACATAATTTCACTCTCACAACATTATGGCTGGTTGGAGACAGTCCGAACCACAAGTACCGGGACCATGGTTCTGGGCGTATACTGGGGGGACGGGGACGACTCCCATTAACCCCTGACTATACCGGGGATACGCTTATCACAATGCCTTTCTGGTATGTGCTGAAGCAGGGCATTCTGGCAGCCAAGTGGCTTGACCTTTATTAGTGAGCCTGGTTACCCCCTCTCGGAACCACAGACTTAGAAATCGCCAGCTCATATACAGTGCATAAAATATATTTATATATATACCCTTATACACCATTTTAATAAAAAATATCACAAAATTCTTCTAAGTCCCTCGGGAAGAGTGAGAGACGCGCACGTTCATTTTCAGAGCTCCTAGACCTTCCTATAAGAAGTTAGCCAAAAAGTAGCTTCGAAAAACGCTTAGGGTAAGTTTCAGAGTTGCTTCTAATGTACCAAAGCTGGACTTAGACATAATTTCACTCTCACAACATTATGGCTGGTTGGAGACAGTCCGAACCACAAGTACCGGGTCCATGGTTCTGGCCGTATACTGGGGGGACGGGGACGACTCCCATTAACCCCTGACTATACCGGGGATACGCTTATCACAATGCCTTTCTGGTCTGTGCTGAAGCAGGGCATTCTGGCAGCCAAGTGGCTTGACCTTTATTAGTGAGCCTGGTTACCCCCTCTCGGAACCACAGACTTAGAAATCGCCAGCTCATATACAGTGCATAAAATATATTTATATATATACCCTTATACACCATTTTAATAAAAAATATCACAAAATTCTTCTAAATCCCTCGGGAAGAGTGAAAGACGCGCACGTTTATTTTCAGAGCTCCTAGACCTTCCTATAAGAAGTTAGCCAAAAAGTAGCTTCGAAAAACGCTTAGGTTAAGTTTCAGAGTTGCTTCTAATGTACCAAAGCTGGACTTAGACATAATTTCACTCTCACAACATTATGGCTGGTTGGAGACAGTCCGAACCACAAGTACCGGGTCCATGGTTCTGGGCGTATACTGGGGGGGGACGGGGACGACTCCCATTAACCCCTGACTATACCGGGGATACGCTTATCACAATGCCTTTCTGGTCTGTGCTGAAGCAGGGCATTCTGGCAGCCAAGTGGCTTGACCTTTATTAGTGAGCCTGGTTACCCCCTCTCGGAACCACAGACTTAGAAATCGCCAGCTCATATACAGTGCATAAAATATATTTATATATATACCCTTATACACCATTTTAATAAAAAATATCACAAAATTCTTCTAAGTCCCTCGGGAAGAGTGAAAGACGCGCACGTTCATTTTCAGAGCTCCTAGACCTTCCTATAAGAAGTTAGCCAAAAAGTAGCTTCGAAAAACGCTTAGGTTAAGTTTCAGAGTTGCTTCTAATGTACCAAAGCTGGACTTAGACATAATTTCACTCTCACAACATTATGGCTGGTTGGAGACAGTCCGAACCACAAGTACCGGGTCCATGGTTCTTGCCGTATACTGGGGGGACGGGGACGACTCCCATTAACCCCTGACTATACCGGGGATACGCTTATCACAATGCCTTTCTGGTCTGTGCTGAAGCAGGGCATTCTGGCAGCCAAGTGGCTTGACCTTTATTAGTGAGCCTGGTTACCCCCTCTCGGAACCACAGACTTAGAAATCGCCAGCTCATATACAGTGCATAAAATATATTTATATATATACCCTTATACACCATTTTAATAAAAAATATCACAAAATTCTTCTAAGTCCCTCGGGAAGAGTGAAAGACGCGCACGTTCATTTTCAGAGCTCCTAGACCTTCCTATAAGAAGTTAGCCAAAAAGTAGCTTCGAAAAACGCTTAGGTTAAGTTTCAGAGTTGCTTCTAATGTACCAAAGCTGGACTTAGACATAATTTCACTCTCACAACATTATGGCTGGTTGGAGACAGTCCGAACCACAAGTACCGGGTCCATGGTTCTTGCCGTATACTTGGTGGACGGGGACGACTCCCATTAACCCCTGACTATACCGGGGATACGCTTATCACAATGCCTTTCTGGTCTGTGCTGAAGCAGGGCTTTCTGGCAGCCAAGTGGCTTGACCTTTATTAGTGAGCCTGGTTACCCCCTCTCGGAACCACAGACTTAGAAATCGCCAGCTCATATACAGTGCATAAAATATATTTATATATATACCCTTATACACCATTTTAATAAAAAAGATCACAAAATTCTTCTAAGTCCCTCGGTAAGAGTGAAAGACGCGCACGTTCATTTTCAGAGCTCCAAGACCTTCCTATAAGAGGTTAGCCAAAAAGTAGCTTCGAAAAACGCTTAGGTTAAGTTTCAGAGTTGCTTCTAAAGTACCAATACTGGACTTAGACATAATTTCACTCTCACAACATTATGGCTGGTTGGAAACAGTCCGAACCACAAGTACCGGGTCCATGGTTCTGGGCGTATACTGGGGGGACGGGGACGACTCCCATTAACCCCTGACTATACCGGGGATACGCTTATCACAATGCCTTTCTGGTCTGTGCTGAAGCAGGGCATTCTGGCAGCCAAGTGGCTTGACCTTTATTAGTGAGCCTGGTTACCCCCTCTCGGAACCACAGACTTAGAAATCGCCAGCTCATATACAGTGCATAAAATATATTTATATATATACCCATATACACCATTTTAATAAAAAATATCACAAAATTCTTCTAAGTCCCTCTTGAAGAGTGAAAGACGCGCACGTTCATTTTCAGAGCTCCAAGACCTTCCTATAAGAGGTTAGCCAAAAAGTAGCTTCGAAAAACGCTTAGGTTAAGTTTCAGAGTTGCTTCTAATGTACCAATGCTGGACTTAGACATAATTTCACTCTCACAACATTATGGCTGGTTGGAGACAGTCCGAACCACAAGTACCGGGTCCATGGTTCTGGGCGTATACTGGGGGGACGGGGACGACTACCATTAACCCCTGACTATACCGGGGATACGCTTATCACAATGCCTTTCTGGTCTGTGCTGAAGCAGGGCATTCTGGCAGCCAAGTGGCTTGACCTTTATTAGTGAGCCTGGTTACCCCCTCTCGGAACCACAGACTTAGAAATCGCCAGCTCATATACAGTGCATATGTAACGGGTATTCCACCCCACCCAATCTCATATATAGTGTGGGTGAGTAGAACATGCAGTGTTACCGGTGTGGTGCATTACCTGTTGGCTCGCAGGAGGGCTGAGCTTCCGCCACGGGGAACCTGGGGCAATTATACTAGGGGTAACCACTTACTCAATAGGTGCAGCGCCTCCACCTGCGATGGCTCCCACCAGAGGGGGAGTGGATCCTCGCAGGACAAACACAATGATCACATACACAATGGAGTATAATAACTACGGACTTTACTAACATGTAATACGACACATCACATTCATAACATAACCTGTGTCCCTCTCAGGAGGAGACACTAACCGTGACGTCTCGCAGGACGATTCCCCAACACTAGGTGATCCCACCCAGTGTCCAAAGAACCCCACCCAATGTCCCGCACTCTTGCAGAGAGTCAATGGGTGACTGCGCAGTCACTATTAAGCTAAGGGCCCGGTGGTGCACTTAGAACTGTAGATACCTGCCGAGCACTCCAGTGCTCGGATCAGCAAAGCTTCACAAAGGGTCAGACGCGTGATGAATCCGTCTGATCCTATCCTGGCGATATTCTCTGTGGACTCCCAACGTGGGTCCGAACTCCGTCACTGGAACCGCAGCATCCGCTGAGTCCCTCTCTAACGATACAGCAACGTGACACACCCTGCACTACAGGCCGTCCCTATAGCACAGCATCCTTAAGTGGCTTAAGGGTCAATCTCCTAGGGCATTCGGGGTTGCCTATCCTATATAGGTAGGTCTTGTACCCACCCTACTCATAATACGGGCCCTGGGCCATGGATCCCCGGACTGGTTACCGCTATGAACCCCCCCCAGTTGCCTCGTACTACGCGCAACGCCGGCCTGGGCAATGGCTCCCCGGATTGGTTACTGCTATGAACCCCCCCCCTCGCCTCGCCACTCGCAACACGGACCCTGGGCTATGGCTCCCCGGACTGGTTACCGCTATGAACCCCCCAGCTGTCTCGTGCCACTAACTTACAACAGGACCCTGGGCTATGGCTCCCCGGATTGGTTACCGCTATGAAACCCCCCAGTTGTCCCTATCTTCCCTTCTGTTCCCCAGTTCCAACTAAAGTAAGTGACAGGTTCCCTATCCTGAGGGCTGTCCCTGGCAACACTCACACTACTGGGGGACTCAGGGCTATCTTGGGCCAAGGGGGTGCTGGCCTAGTACAGGGAGTCCCTCGCTCCTGTACCCTACCTCCTTCCCTTGTCTGCTCCTTGCTCTGACTGCACACGTAGCTGCAAGCCCGCCAAATGTATCCACTTCTCCTCCTGGCAGTCCTACAGCCCTATTGGCTCCTATGAGGCACCTGGTGCCTCCCTCGCTAAGCACTATGGGAATTGTAGTCCCTGGGCGCCTGTAATAACATTGGGGCCGCATGCGTGCCTTTCCTACACCTACACTAACCCCTAATGGCCGCCGCAACATCCCTCTCACTGTCCCTACTCTCGCGCGACTCTCCTGGCTGGCTCCTACACTCGCGCGATCACTGCGCATGCGCGAGTGGTGGAGTAATGGCGGCGCTCTCTTCGCCGGCCGCCGGGACCTTAGAGACGCGACCGCGGCCTTAGCAACGGCCCGATCGCGTCCCCGGCAACCGGCCCGCTCGCGGAGACAGCGCACCGCTCCCTGCAACGGCCCCCACCCTTGGGATGGCCGTCGGGTCTGCCGCTGGCCTCCGGCAGCACCCGGCATCTCTCCTGGCCACGGAGGCTCCCTAGGAGGACGAAGGGGGAAACAGGTGACCTGGCTACACTCTCCCCCTGGTGAAAAACCCAACGCCTCGCTTGGGGAACGACATAACATGGCACAATTTTACACACTGAAAAATGGCATGGCATACCCCGTACACTTAACAGATCGGCTGCAACATCCTCAAAACATGGCATATCACACCCACTATTACCCGAGGCCAGCTGAGTATCAGCTGCTTGCTGAGACCATTTGTGGTGTGCCCCTAACTGATCAGATGGGGGTACCTCACTTTTGCGTCCGTGAGCCTCCCCGGAGTGAATCTCGCGGAATGCACACCCTGGAGTAACAGTCACTGGTTCAGTGCTACTTCCTCCCCCTGGTGGAAGGAATAGCACAGTGTCCTTCACACCAACCTTTACTTGATAATCCATGGCCTGGAAGCAGCAGGCCAGGCGGCCAGGACCTTTCCCTCGGCCCACTACGTGACGAATGGGCCGCTTCTTCTTGGGCGCAAAGGAGGCAACTTCTACCAGCTCCTTTGCCACATAGTCCTTGTCCCTACATACGTGCTCAGCTTCCACTGAGAAGCGAGAATTGGACACTGTCTCTTTACTCAAAGTCTCTGCTTCACCTGGCAGGGGGTAAAGAGTAGACACCTTACCCCTGCGGTGATTCTCGGTGGCCAACAGGTCCTCGGGGACGCTGTCAGTTCCCACCTCGGTTGTCTCGGGACCTGCCCCCTGTACTTCTGGGGCAGTCCACTTGCTGTCCTTAAACTCGGGAGCGTTGGATCCCAGTCCTGGGACCATTTGGGTTGGAGCGCACGGGCTCTCACTCAGATCAGGAACCGTAACTCTGGCCTGTTGCACGGCCACCTCCATCGGAGCCTGTGGGGAGCAAGGGGGTTCCTTACCACTCTGCTGGCTTGCGATGGGTTTCTCTTCTTCTGGAACGATAGGCAGTGGGTACTGGTCCACTCGCACTGCTGGACAGCTATCTTCTAAGGGGGACACCTCCGCCAGGACATGATGTCGAGTGGAGCCATTCGCCCAGGTGTCCAGACTTAAGAAGCTATCGTGCTCCGCGGTCACCTGGAGGCTCACACCCAACACCCCTGGGGCAGTCAACTCACCCTTGTCGTCGTCAACAGGCACTGATCCCAAGCCTGGGACCGATGGTACCTCTGTAGGCCGGACTGGCCGTGGTATGGCACACAGGCCCACAGCAGGCTCTGTATCCGCCGAGACAGTTGGTTCAATGACATCACTAGAGTGGTCCGCCGGCCGGCGCATCACCACAAGTGGTTGGTCGCTGAAATCACTAAAAGAAGATGGGGGTACAGACACCTTACCCTGTGAATCCTCTGGCTCCTCTGCTGGTTCGGCAGGCTGGGGCACAATAGACTTCAATAACCCCACACCGCAACACTCACAGTAGGACCACCATGTCAATGTCTCTCTAGAACAGTCACAAGTGGGGCTAAAACACTGTATGCCCATTTCTCCTTCCACCTCGATGGTCCTGTAGTCGAGGGATAACCGAGACACTTTGGCTCCCTGAGCATGGGCTTCTTGCAGGCAGGAGCATATGAAGAGAAGAGAATCTACTCCTGGCGCGCGCCAGGCCACATACACACTAGGGTGTATCCCTTGACAGTCTATCTCGGTTTCCTGCTCAGAAAGAAAATATTCTATGTCTACGACAATGCCCTCCTTCTCCTGGTGAACAGAAGGGTCTAATGGCTGTTCACGGTGCTCACTCCCCCTGGTGGAATTTAAAGGAGGGGTGTGCTCTATCACTGAGTGGCTCGGGCTCTGCACTGAGTCACTCACATTGCGGGGGCGGGGCTCTGGTTTTCCCGCCAGTCCCGGATGGTTTTCTGCAAAATCATTCTGCGCCTTGGGAGCGGTATCACGTGCACGCATCTCACTTGGAGGAAGTTGCCATGGCGCGGGGTCAGCGTATACTAAAGGGTAACCCTCAGGAGGACACCCGGGCATAAATAACATGGACGGTGACTCGGACGGGCATATATCCCTTGAGGATGACACGACAAAAAGCCGCGATCTCCACGGGGACGTGGAAGCTGGCTCTAAGTCTATAAGAAGAGCGTGCTGCCATCCAGGGATTTTACGCATATGCTCATAGATCTCATCTTCAGATATATTGGCGGGAACGCCTTCTAAGGCCACCACACGGCGGGGACTAAGATTATTTATCCTCAAGGCCCAGGCGAGGACCTCGTGTCCAGACTTGACAACCATGGTGGAAAAAAATAGGACTTGGACAATTTAGAAAAAAAATGGAACAGGGCACCCCAGGTCTCTCTCAGCAGCGCCTCCAAATGTAACGGGTATTCCACCCCACCCAATCTCATATATAGTGTGGGTGAGTAGAACATGCAGTGTTACCGGTGTGGTGCATTACCTGTTGGCTCGCAGGAGGGCTGAGCTTCCGCCACGGGGAACCTGGGGAAATTATACTAGGGGTAACCACTTACTCAATAGGTGCAGCGCCTCCACCTGCGATGGCTCCCACCAGAGGGGGAGTGGATCCTCGCAGGACAAACACAATGATCACATACACAATGGAGTATAATAACTACGGACTTTACTAACATGTAATACGACACATCACATTCATAACATAACCTGTGTCCCTCTCAGGAGGAGACACTAACCGTGACGTCTCGCAGGACGATTCCCCAACACTAGGTGATCCCACCCAGTGTCCAAAGAACCCCACCCAATGTCCCGCACTCTTGCAGAGAGTCAATGGGTGACTGCGCAGTCACTATTAAGCTAAGGGCCCGGTGGTGCACTTAGAACTGTAGATACCTGCCGAGCACTCCAGTGCTCGGATCAGCAAAGCTTCACAAAGGGTCAGACGCGTGATGAATCCGTCTGATCCTATCCTGGCGATATTCTCTGTGGACTCCCAACGTGGGTCCGAACTCCGTCACTGGAACCGCAGCATCCGCTGAGTCCCTCTCTAACGATACAGCAACGTGACACACCCTGCACTACAGGCCGTCCCTATAGCACAGCATCCTTAAGTGGCTTAAGGGTCAATCTCCTAGGGCATTCGGGGTTGCCTATCCTATATAGGTAGGTCTTGTACCCACCCTACTCATAATACGGGCCCTGGGCCATGGATCCCCGGACTGGTTACCGCTATGAACCCCCCCCCAGTTGCCTCGTACTACGCGCAACGCCGGCCTGGGCAATGGCTCCCCGGATTGGTTACCGCTATGAACCCCCCCTCGCCTCGCCACTCGCAACACGGACCCTGGGCTATGGCTCCCCGGACTGGTTACCGCTATGAACCCCCCAGCTGTCTCGTGCCACTAACTTACAACAGGACCCTGGGCTATGGCTCCCCGGATTGGTTACCGCTATGAAACCCCCCAGTTGTCCCTATCTTCCCTTCTGTTCCCCAGTTCCAACTAAAGTAAGTGACAGGTTCCCTATCCTGAGGGCTGTCCCTGGCAACACTCACACTACTGGGGGACTCAGGGCTATCTTGGGCCAAGGGGGTGCTGGCCTAGTACAGGGAGTCCCTCGCTCCTGTACCCTACCTCCTTCCCTTGTCTGCTCCTTGCTCTGACTGCACACGTAGCTGCAAGCCCGCCAAATGTATCCACTTCTCCTCCTGGCAGTCCTACAGCCCTATTGGCTCCTATGAGGCACCTGGTGCCTCCCTCGCTAAGCACTATGGGAATTGTAGTCCCTGAGCGCCTGTAATAACATTGGGGCCGCATGCGTGCCTTTCCTACACCTACACTAACCCCTAATGGCCGCCGCAACATCCCTCTCACTGTCCCTACTCTCGCGCGACTCTCCTGGCTGGCTCCTACACTCGCGCGATCACTGCGCATGCGCGAGTGGTGGAGTAATGGCGGCGCTCTCTTCGCCGGCCGCCGGGACCTTAGAGACGCGACCGCGGCTTTAGCAACGGCCCGATCGCGTCCCCGGCAACCGGCCCGCTCGCGGAGACAGCGCACCGCTCCCTGCAACGGCCCCCACCCTTGGGATGGCCGTCGGGTCTGCCGCTGGCCTCCGGCAGCACCCGGCATCTCTCCTGGCCACGGAGGCTCCCTAGGAGGACGAAGGGGGAAACAGGTGACCTGGCTACACTCTCCCCCTGGTGAAAAACCCAACGCCTCGCTTGGGGAACGACATAACATGGCACAATTTTACACACTGAAAAATGGCATGGCATACCCCGTACACTTAACAGATCGGCTGCAACATCCTCAAAACATGGCATATCACACCCACTATTACCCGAGGCCAGCTGAGTATCAGCTGCTTGCTGAGACCATTTGTGGTGTGCCCCTAACTGATCAGATGGGGGTACCTCACTTTTGCGTCCGTGAGCCTCCCCGGAGTGAATCTCGCGGAATGCACACCCTGGAGTAACAGTCACTGGTTCAGTGCTACTTCCTCCCCCTGGTGGAAGGAATAGCACAGTGTCCTTCACACCAACCTTTACTTGATAATCCATGGCCTGGAAGCAGCAGGCCAGGCGGCCAGGACCTTTCCCTCGGCCCACTACGTGACGAATGGGCCGCTTCTTCTTGGGCGCAAAGGAGGCAACTTCTACCAGCTCCTTTGCCACATAGTCCTTGTCCCTACATACGTGCTCAGCTTCCACTGAGAAGCGAGAATTGGACACTGTCTCTTTACTCAAAGTCTCTGCTTCACCTGGCAGGGGGTAAAGAGTAGACACCTTACCCCTGCGGTGATTCTCGGTGGCCAACAGGTCCTCGGGGACGCTGTCAGTTCCCACCTCGGTTGTCTCGGGACCTGCCCCCTGTACTTCTGGGGCAGTCCACTTGCTGTCCTTAAACTCGGGAGCGTTGGATCCCAGTCCTGGGACCATTTGGGTTGGAGCGCACGGGCTCTCACTCAGATCAGGAACCGTAACTCTGGCCTGTTGCACGGCCACCTCCATCGGAGCCTGTGGGGAGCAAGGGGGTTCCTTACCACTCTGCTGGCTTGCGATGGGTTTCTCTTCTTCTGGAACGATAGGCAGTGGGTACTGGTCCACTCGCACTGCTGGACAGCTATCTTCTAAGGGGGACACCTCCGCCAGGACATGATGTCGAGTGGAGCCATTCGCCCAGGTGTCCAGACTTAAGAAGCTATCGTGCTCCGCGGTCACCTGGAGGCTCACACCCAACACCCCTGGGGCAGTCAACTCACCCTTGTCGTCGTCAACAGGCACTGATCCCAAGCCTGGGACCGATGGTACCTCTGTAGGCCGGACTGGCCGTGGTATGGCACACAGGCCCACAGCAGGCTCTGTATCCGCCGAGACAGTTGGTTCAATGACATCACTAGAGTGGTCCGCCGGCCGGCGCATCACCACAAGTGGTTGGTCGCTGAAATCACTAAAAGAAGATGGGGGTACAGACACCTTACCCTGTGAATCCTCTGGCTCCTCTGCTGGTTCGGCAGGCTGGGGCACAATAGACTTCAATAACCCCACACCGCAACACTCACAGTAGGACCACCATGTCAATGTCTCTCTAGAACAGTCACAAGTGGGGCTAAAACACTGTATGCCCATTTCTCCTTCCACCTCGATGGTCCTGTAGTCGAGGGATAACCGAGACACTTTGGCTCCCTGAGCATGGGCTTCTTGCAGGCAGGAGCATATGAAGAGAAGAGAATCTACTCCTGGCGCGCGCCAGGCCACATACACACTAGGGTGTATCCCTTGACAGTCTATCTCGGTTTCCTGCTCAGAAAGAAAATATTCTATGTCTACGACAATGCCCTCCTTCTCCTGGTGAACAGAAGGGTCTAATGGCTGTTCACGGTGCTCACTCCCCCTGGTGGAATTTAAAGGAGGGGTGTGCTCTATCACTGAGTGGCTCGGGCTCTGCACTGAGTCACTCACATTGCGGGGGCGGGGCTCTGGTTTTCCCGCCAGTCCCGGATGGTTTTCTGCAAAATCATTCTGCGCCTTGGGAGCGGTATCACGTGCACGCATCTCACTTGGAGGAAGTTGCCATGGCGCGGGGTCAGCGTATACTAAAGGGTAACCCTCAGGAGGACACCCGGGCATAAATAACATGGACGGTGACTCGGACGGGCATATATCCCTTGAGGATGACACGACAAAAAGCCGCGATCTCCACGGGGACGTGGAAGCTGGCTCTAAGTCTATAAGAAGAGCGTGCTGCCATCCAGGGATTTTACGCATATGCTCATAGATCTCATCTTCAGATATATTGGCGGGAACGCCTTCTAAGGCCACCACACGGCGGGGACTAAGATTATTTATCCTCAAGGCCCAGGCGAGGACCTCGTGTCCAGACTTGACAACCATGGTGGAAAAAAATAGGACTTGGACAATTTAGAAAAAAAATGGAACAGGGCACCCCAGGTCTCTCTCAGCAGCGCCTCCAAATGTAACGGGTATTCCACCCCACCCAATCTCATATATAGTGTGGGTGAGTAGAACATGCAGTGTTACCGGTGTGGTGCATTACCTGTTGGCTCGCAGGAGGGCTGAGCTTCCGCCACGGGGAACCTGGGGAAATTATACTAGGGGTAACCACTTACTCAATAGGTGCAGCGCCTCCACCTGCGATGGCTCCCACCAGAGGGGGAGTGGATCCTCGCAGGACAAACACAATGATCACATACACAATGGAGTATAATAACTACGGACTTTACTAACATGTAATACGACACATCACATTCATAACATAACCTGTGTCCCTCTCAGGAGGAGACACTAACCGTGACGTCTCGCAGGACGATTCCCCAACACTAGGTGATCCCACCCAGTGTCCAAAGAACCCCACCCAATGTCCCGCACTCTTGCAGAGAGTCAATGGGTGACTGCGCAGTCACTATTAAGCTAAGGGCCCGGTGGTGCACTTAGAACTGTAGATACCTGCCGAGCACTCCAGTGCTCGGATCAGCAAAGCTTCACAAAGGGTCAGACGCGTGATGAATCCGTCTGATCCTATCCTGGCGATATTCTCTGTGGACTCCCAACGTGGGTCCGAACTCCGTCACTGGAACCGCAGCATCCGCTGAGTCCCTCTCTAACGATACAGCAACGTGACACACCCTGCACTACAGGCCGTCCCTATAGCACAGCATCCTTAAGTGGCTTAAGGGTCAATCTCCTAGGGCATTCGGGGTTGCCTATCCTATATAGGTAGGTCTTGTACCCACCCTACTCATAATACGGGCCCTGGGCCATGGATCCCCGGACTGGTTACCGCTATGAACCCCCCCCCAGTTGCCTCGTACTACGCGCAACGCCGGCCTGGGCAATGGCTCCCCGGATTGGTTACCGCTATGAACCCCCCCTCGCCTCGCCACTCGCAACACGGACCCTGGGCTATGGCTCCCCGGACTGGTTACCGCTATGAACCCCCCAGCTGTCTCGTGCCACTAACTTACAACAGGACCCTGGGCTATGGCTCCCCGGATTGGTTACCGCTATGAAACCCCCCAGTTGTCCCTATCTTCCCTTCTGTTCCCCAGTTCCAACTAAAGTAAGTGACAGGTTCCCTATCCTGAGGGCTGTCCCTGGCAACACTCACACTACTGGGGGACTCAGGGCTATCTTGGGCCAAGGGGGTGCTGGCCTAGTACAGGGAGTCCCTCGCTCCTGTACCCTACCTCCTTCCCTTGTCTGCTCCTTGCTCTGACTGCACACGTAGCTGCAAGCCCGCCAAATGTATCCACTTCTCCTCCTGGCAGTCCTACAGCCCTATTGGCTCCTATGAGGCACCTGGTGCCTCCCTCGCTAAGCACTATGGGAATTGTAGTCCCTGAGCGCCTGTAATAACATTGGGGCCGCATGCGTGCCTTTCCTACACCTACACTAACCCCTAATGGCCGCCGCAACATCCCTCTCACTGTCCCTACTCTCGCGCGACTCTCCTGGCTGGCTCCTACACTCGCGCGATCACTGCGCATGCGCGAGTGGTGGAGTAATGGCGGCGCTCTCTTCGCCGGCCGCCGGGACCTTAGAGACGCGACCGCGGCCTTAGCAACGGCCCGATCGCGTCCCCGGCAACCGGCCCGCTCGCGGAGACAGCGCACCGCTCCCTGCAACGGCCCCCACCCTTGGGATGGCCGTCGGGTCTGCCGCTGGCCTCCGGCAGCACCCGGCATCTCTCCTGGCCACGGAGGCTCCCTAGGAGGACGAAGGGGGAAACAGGTGACCTGGCTACACTCTCCCCCTGGTGAAAAACCCAACGCCTCGCTTGGGGAACGACATAACATGGCACAATTTTACACACTGAAAAATGGCATGGCATACCCCGTACACTTAACAGATCGGCTGCAACATCCTCAAAACATGGCATATCACACCCACTATTACCCGAGGCCAGCTGAGTATCAGCTGCTTGCTGAGACCATTTGTGGTGTGCCCCTAACTGATCAGATGGGGGTACCTCACTTTTGCGTCCGTGAGCCTCCCCGGAGTGAATCTCGCGGAATGCACACCCTGGAGTAACAGTCACTGGTTCAGTGCTACTTCCTCCCCCTGGTGGAAGGAATAGCACAGTGTCCTTCACACCAACCTTTACTTGATAATCCATGGCCTGGAAGCAGCAGGCCAGGCGGCCAGGACCTTTCCCTCGGCCCACTACGTGACGAATGGGCCGCTTCTTCTTGGGCGCAAAGGAGGCAACTTCTACCAGCTCCTTTGCCACATAGTCCTTGTCCCTACATACGTGCTCAGCTTCCACTGAGAAGCGAGAATTGGACACTGTCTCTTTACTCAAAGTCTCTGCTTCACCTGGCAGGGGGTAAAGAGTAGACACCTTACCCCTGCGGTGATTCTCGGTGGCCAACAGGTCCTCGGGGACGCTGTCAGTTCCCACCTCGGTTGTCTCGGGACCTGCCCCCTGTACTTCTGGGGCAGTCCACTTGCTGTCCTTAAACTCGGGAGCGTTGGATCCCAGTCCTGGGACCATTTGGGTTGGAGCGCACGGGCTCTCACTCAGATCAGGAACCGTAACTCTGGCCTGTTGCACGGCCACCTCCATCGGAGCCTGTGGGGAGCAAGGGGGTTCCTTACCACTCTGCTGGCTTGCGATGGGTTTCTCTTCTTCTGGAACGATAGGCAGTGGGTACTGGTCCACTCGCACTGCTGGACAGCTATCTTCTAAGGGGGACACCTCCGCCAGGACATGATGTCGAGTGGAGCCATTCGCCCAGGTGTCCAGACTTAAGAAGCTATCGTGCTCCGCGGTCACCTGGAGGCTCACACCCAACACCCCTGGGGCAGTCAACTCACCCTTGTCGTCGTCAACAGGCACTGATCCCAAGCCTGGGACCGATGGTACCTCTGTAGGCCGGACTGGCCGTGGTATGGCACACAGGCCCACAGCAGGCTCTGTATCCGCCGAGACAGTTGGTTCAATGACATCACTAGAGTGGTCCGCCGGCCGGCGCATCACCACAAGTGGTTGGTCGCTGAAATCACTAAAAGAAGATGGGGGTACAGACACCTTACCCTGTGAATCCTCTGGCTCCTCTGCTGGTTCGGCAGGCTGGGGCACAATAGACTTCAATAACCCCACACCGCAACACTCACAGTAGGACCACCATGTCAATGTCTCTCTAGAACAGTCACAAGTGGGGCTAAAACACTGTATGCCCATTTCTCCTTCCACCTCGATGGTCCTGTAGTCGAGGGATAACCGAGACACTTTGGCTCCCTGAGCATGGGCTTCTTGCAGGCAGGAGCATATGAAGAGAAGAGAATCTACTCCTGGCGCGCGCCAGGCCACATACACACTAGGGTGTATCCCTTGACAGTCTATCTCGGTTTCCTGCTCAGAAAGAAAATATTCTATGTCTACGACAATGCCCTCCTTCTCCTGGTGAACAGAAGGGTCTAATGGCTGTTCACGGTGCTCACTCCCCCTGGTGGAATTTAAAGGAGGGGTGTGCTCTATCACTGAGTGGCTCGGGCTCTGCACTGAGTCACTCACATTGCGGGGGCGGGGCTCTGGTTTTCCCGCCAGTCCCGGATGGTTTTCTGCAAAATCATTCTGCGCCTTGGGAGCGGTATCACGTGCACGCATCTCACTTGGAGGAAGTTGCCATGGCGCGGGGTCAGCGTATACTAAAGGGTAACCCTCAGGAGGACACCCGGGCATAAATAACATGGACGGTGACTCGGACGGGCATATATCCCTTGAGGATGACACGACAAAAAGCCGCGATCTCCACGGGGACGTGGAAGCTGGCTCTAAGTCTATAAGAAGAGCGTGCTGCCATCCAGGGATTTTACGCATATGCTCATAGATCTCATCTTCAGATATATTGGCGGGAACGCCTTCTAAGGCCACCACACGGCGGGGACTAAGATTATTTATCCTCAAGGCCCAGGCGAGGACCTCGTGTCCAGACTTGACAACCATGGTGGAAAAAAATAGGACTTGGACAATTTAGAAAAAAAATGGAACAGGGCACCCCAGGTCTCTCTCAGCAGCGCCTCCAAATGTAACGGGTATTCCACCCCACCCAATCTCATATATAGTGTGGGTGAGTAGAACATGCAGTGTTACCGGTGTGGTGCATTACCTGTTGGCTCGCAGGAGGGCTGAGCTTCCGCCACGGGGAACCTGGGGCAATTATACTAGGGGTAACCACTTACTCAATAGGTGCAGCGCCTCCACCTGCGATGGCTCCCACCAGAGGGGGAGTGGATCCTCGCAGGACAAACACAATGATCACATACACAATGGAGTATAATAACTACGGACTTTACTAACATGTAATACGACACATCACATTCATAACATAACCTGTGTCCCTCTCAGGAGGAGACACTAACCGTGACGTCTCGCAGGACGATTCCCCAACACTAGGTGATCCCACCCAGTGTCCAAAGAACCCCACCCAATGTCCCGCACTCTTGCAGAGAGTCAATGGGTGACTGCGCAGTCACTATTAAGCTAAGGGCCCGGTGGTGCACTTAGAACTGTAGATACCTGCCGAGCACTCCAGTGCTCGGATCAGCAAAGCTTCACAAAGGGTCAGACGCGTGATGAATCCGTCTGATCCTATCCTGGCGATATTCTCTGTGGACTCCCAACGTGGGTCCGAACTCCGTCACTGGAACCGCAGCATCCGCTGAGTCCCTCTCTAACGATACAGCAACGTGACACACCCTGCACTACAGGCCGTCCCTATAGCACAGCATCCTTAAGTGGCTTAAGGGTCAATCTCCTAGGGCATTCGGGGTTGCCTATCCTATATAGGTAGGTCTTGTACCCACCCTACTCATAATACGGGCCCTGGGCCATGGATCCCCGGACTGGTTACCGCTATGAACCCCCCCCCAGTTGCCTCGTACTACGCGCAACGCCGGCCTGGGCAATGGCTCCCCGGATTGGTTACTGCTATGAACCCCCCCCCTCGCCTCGCCACTCGCAACACGGACCCTGGGCTATGGCTCCCCGGACTGGTTACCGCTATGAACCCCCCAGCTGTCTCGTGCCACTAACTTACAACAGGACCCTGGGCTATGGCTCCCCGGATTGGTTACCGCTATGAAACCCCCCAGTTGTCCCTATCTTCCCTTCTGTTCCCCAGTTCCAACTAAAGTAAGTGACAGGTTCCCTATCCTGAGGGCTGTCCCTGGCAACACTCACACTACTGGGGGACTCAGGGCTATCTTGGGCCAAGGGGGTGCTGGCCTAGTACAGGGAGTCCCTCGCTCCTGTACCCTACCTCCTTCCCTTGTCTGCTCCTTGCTCTGACTGCACACGTAGCTGCAAGCCCGCCAAATGTATCCACTTCTCCTCCTGGCAGTCCTACAGCCCTATTGGCTCCTATGAGGCACCTGGTGCCTCCCTCGCTAAGCACTATGGGAATTGTAGTCCCTGGGCGCCTGTAATAACATTGGGGCCGCATGCGTGCCTTTCCTACACCTACACTAACCCCTAATGGCCGCCGCAACATCCCTCTCACTGTCCCTACTCTCGCGCGACTCTCCTGGCTGGCTCCTACACTCGCGCGATCACTGCGCATGCGCGAGTGGTGGAGTAATGGCGGCGCTCTCTTCGCCGGCCGCCGGGACCTTAGAGACGCGACCGCGGCCTTAGCAACGGCCCGATCGCGTCCCCGGCAACCGGCCCGCTCGCGGAGACAGCGCACCGCTCCCTGCAACGGCCCCCACCCTTGGGATGGCCGTCGGGTCTGCCGCTGGCCTCCGGCAGCACCCGGCATCTCTCCTGGCCACGGAGGCTCCCTAGGAGGACGAAGGGGGAAACAGGTGACCTGGCTACACATAAAATATATTTATATATATACCCTTATACACCATTTTAATAAAAAATATCACAAAATTCTTCTAAGTCCCTCGGGAAGAGTGAGAGACGCGCACGTTCATTTTCAGAGCTCCTAGACCTTCCTATAAGAAGTTAGCCAAAAAGTAGCTTCGAAAAACGCTTAGGTTAAGTTTCAGAGTTGCTTCTAATGTACCAAAGCTGGACTTAGACATAATTTCACTCTCACAACATTATGGCTGGTTGGAGACAGTCCGAACCACAAGTACCGGGTCCATGGTTCTGGGCGTATACTGGGGGGGACGGGGATGACTCCCATTAACCCCTGACTATACCGGGGATACGCTTATCACAATGCCTTTCTGGTCTGTGCTGAAGCAGGGCATTCTGGCAGCCAAGTGGCTTGACCTTTATTAGTGAGCCTGGTTACCCCCTCTCGGAACCACAGACTTAGAAATCGCCAGCTCATATACAGTGCATAAAATATATTTATATATATACCCTTATACACCATTTTAATAAAAAATATCACAAAATTCTTCTAAGTCCCTCGGGAAGAGTGAAAGACGCGCACGTTCATTTTCAGAGCTCCAAGACCTTCCTATAAGAGGTTAGCCAAAAAGTAGCTTCGAAAAACGCTTAGGTTAAGTTTCAGAGTTGCTTCTAATGTACCAATACTGGACTTAGACATAATTTCACTCTCACAACATTATGGCTGGTTGGAGACAGTCCGAACAACAAGTACCGGGTCCATGGTTCTGGGCGTATACTGGGGGGACGGGGATGACTCCCATTAACCCCTGACTATACCGGGGATACGCTTATCACAATGCCTTTCTGGTCTGTGCTGAAGCAGGGCATTCTGGCAGCCAAGTGGCTTGACCTTTATTAGTGAGCCTGGTTACCCCCTCTCGGAACCACAGACTTAGAAATCGCCAGCTCATATACAGTGCATAAAATATATTTATATATATACCCTTATACACCATTTTAATAAAAAATATCCCAAAATTCTTCTAAGTCCCTCGGGAAGAGTGAAAGACGCGCACGTTCATTTTCAGAGCTCCAAGACCTTCCTATAAGAGGTTAGCCAAAAAGTAGCTTCGAAAAACGCTTAGGTTAAGTTTCAGAGTTGCTTCTAATGTACCAATACTGGACTTAGACATAATTTCACTCTCACAACATTATGGCTGGTTGGAGACAGTCCGAACAACAAGTACCGGGTCCATGGTTCTGGGCGTATACTGGGGGGACGGGGACGACTCCCATTAACCCCTGACTATACCGGGGATACGCTTATCACAATGCCTTTCTGGTCTGTGCTGAAGCAGGGCATTCTGGCAGCCAAGTGGCTTGACCTTTATTAGTGAGCCTGGTTACCCCCTCTAGGAACCACAGACTTAGAAATCGCCAGCTCATATACAGTGCATAAAATATATTTATATATATACCCTTATACACCATTTAAATAAAAAATATCACAAAATTCTTCTAAGTCCCTCAGGAAGAGTGAAAGACGCGCACGTTCATTTTCAGAGCTCATAGACCTTCCTATAAGAAGTTAGCCAAAAAGTAGCTTCGAAAAACGCTTAGGGTAAGTTTCAGAGTTGCTTCTAATGTACCAAAGCTGGACTTAGACATAATTTCACTCTCACAACATTATGGCTGGTTGGAGACAGTCCGAACAACAAGTACCGGGTCCATGGTTCTGGGCGTATACGGGGGGGGGACGGGGACGACTCCCATTAACCCCTGACTATACCGGGGATACGCTTATCACAATGCCTTTCTGGTCTGTGCTGAAGCAGGGCATTCTGGCAGCCAAGTGGCTTGACCTTTATTAGTGAGCCTGGTTACCCCCTCTCGGAACCACAGACTTAGAAATCGCCAGCTCATATACAGTGCATAAAATATATTTATATATATACCCATATACACCATTTTAATAAAAAATATCACAAAATTCTTCTAAGTCCCTCGGGAAGAGTGAAAGACGCGCACGTTCATTTTCAGAGCTCCAAGACCTTCCTATAAGAGGTTAGCCAAAAAGTAGCTTCGAAAAACGCTTAGGTTAAGTTTCAGAGTTGCTTCTAATGTACCAATGCTGGACTTAGACATAATTTCACTCTCACAACATTATGGCTGGTTGGAGACAGTCCGAACCACAAGTACCGGGTCCATGGTTCTGGGCGTATACTGGGGGGACGGGGACGACTCCCATTAACCCCTGACTATACCGGGGATACGCTTATCACAATGCCTTTCTGGTCTGTGCTGAAGCAGGGCATTCTGGCAGCCAAGTGGCTGGACCTTTATTAGTGAGCCTGGTTACCCCCTCTCGGAACCACAGACTTAGAAATCGCCAGCTCATATACAGTGCATAAAATATATTTATATATATACCCTTATACACCATTTTAATAAAAAATATCACAAAATTCTTCTAAGTCCCTCGGGAAGAGTGAGAGACGCGCACGTTCATTTTCAGAGCTCCTAGACCCTCCTATAAGAAGTTAGCCAAAAAGTAGCTTCGAAAAACGCTTAGGGTAAGTTTCAGAGTTGCTTCTAATGTACCAAAGCTGGACTTAGACATAATTTAACTCTCACAACATTATGGCTGGTTGGAGACAGTCCGAACCACAAGTACCGGTCCATGGTTCTGGGCGTATACTGGGGGGACGGGGACGACTCCCATTAACCTCTGACTATACCGGGGATACGCTTATCACAATGCCTTTCTGGTCTGTGCTGAAGCAGGGCATTCTGGCAGCCAAGTGGCTTGACCTTTATTAGTGAGCCTGGTTACCCCCTCTCGGAACCACAGACTTAGAAATCGCCAGCTCATATACAGTGCATAAAATATATTTATATATATACCCTTATACACCATTTTAATAAAAAATATTACAAAATTCTTCTAAGTCCCTCGGTAAGAGTGAAAGACGCGCACGTTCATTTTCAGAGCTCCAAGACCTTCCTATAAGAGGTTAGCCAAAAAGTAGCTTCGAAAAACGCTTAGGTTAAGTTTCAGAGTTGCTTCTAATGTACCAATGCTGGACTTAGACATAATTTCACTCTCACAACATTATGGCTGGTTGGAGACAGTCCGAACCACAAGTACCGGGTCCATGGTTCTGGGCGTATACTGGGGGGGACGGGGACGACTCCCATTAACCCCTGACTATACCGGGGATACGCTTATCACAATGCCTTTCTGGTCTGTGCTGAAGCAGGGCATTCTGGCAGCCAAGTGGCTTGACCTTTATTAGTGTGCCTGGTTACCCCCTCTCGGAACCACAGACTTAGAAATCGCCAGCTCATATACAGTGCATAAAATATATTTATATATATACCCTTATACACCATTTAAATAAAAAATATCACAAAATTCTTCTAAGTCCCTCGGTAAGAGTGAAAGACGCGCACGTTCATTTTCAGAGCTCCAAGACCTTCCTATAAGAGGTTAGCCAAAAAGTAGCTTCGAAAAACGCTTAGGTTAAGTTTCAGAGTTGCTTCTAATGTTCCAATGCTGGACTTAGACATAATTTCACTCTCACAACATTATGGCTGGTTGGAGACAGTCCGAACCACAAGTACCGGGTCCATGGTTCTGGGCGTATACTGGGGGGGGGGGACGACTCCCATTAACCCCTGACTATACCGGAGATACGCTTATCACAATGCCTTTCTGGTCTGTGCTGAAGCAGGGCATTCTGGCAGCCAAGTGGCTTGACCTTTATTAGTGAGCCTGGTTACCCCCTCTCGGAACCACAGACTTAGAAATCGCCAGCTCATATACAGTGCATAAAATATATTTATATATATACCCTTATACACCATTTAAATAAAAAATATCACAAAATTCTTCTAAGTCCCTCGGGAAGAGTGAGAGACGCGCACGTTCATTTTCAGAGCTCCTAGACCTTCCTATAAGAAGTTAGCCAAAAAGTAGCTTCGAAAAACGCTTAGGGTAAGTTTCAGAGTTGCTTCTAATGTACCAAAGCTGGACTTAGACATAATTTCACTCTCACAACATTATGGCTGGTTGGAGACAGTCCGAACCACAAGTACCGGTCCATGGTTCTGGGCGTATACTGGGGGGACGGGGACGACTCCCATTAACCCCTGACTATACCGGGGATACGCTTATCACAATGCCTTTCTGGTCTGTGCTGAAGCAGGGCATTCTGGCAGCCAAGTGGCTTGACCTTTATTAGTGTGCCTGGTTACCCCCTCTCGGAACCACAGACTTAGAAATCGCCAGCTCATATACAGTGCATAAAATATATTTATATATATACCCTTATACACCATTTAAATAAAAAATATCACAAAATTCTTCTAAGTCCCTCGGGAAGAGTGAGAGACGCGCACGTTCATTTTCAGAGCTCCTAGACCCTCCTATAAGAAGTTAGCCAAAAAGTAGCTTCGAAAAACGCTTAGGGTAAGTTTCAGAGTTGCTTCTAATGTACCAAAGCTGGACTTAGACATAATTTCACTCTCACAACATTATGGCTGGTTGGAGACAGTCCGAACCACAAGTACCGGTCCATGGTTCTGGGCGTATACTGGGGGGACGGGGACGACTCCCATTAACCCCTGACTATACCGGGGATACGCTTATCACAATGCCTTTCTGGTCTGTGCTGAAGCAGGGCATTCTGGCAGCCAAGTGGCTTGACCTTTATTAGTGAGCCTGGTTACCCCCTCTCGGAACCACAGACTTAGAAATCGCCAGCTCATATACAGTGCATAAAATATATTTATATATATACCCTTATACACCATTTTAATAAAAAATATCACAAAATTCTTCTAAGTCCCTCGGTAAGAGTGAAAGACGCGCACGTTCATTTTCAGAGCTCCAAGACCTTCCTATAAGAGGTTAGCCAAAAAGTATCTTCGAAAAACGCTTAGGTTAAGTTTCAGAGTTGCTTCTAATGTACCAATGCTGGACTTAGACATAATTTCACTCTCACAACATTATGGCTGGTTGGAGACAGTCCGAACCACAAGTACCGGGTCCATGGTTCTGGGCGTATACTGGGGGGGACGGGGACGACTCCCATTAACCCCTGACTATACCGGGGATACGCTTATCACAATGCCTTTCTGGTCTGTGCTGAAGCAGGGCATTCTGGCAGCCAAGTGGCTTGACCTTTATTAGTGTGCCTGGTTACCCCCTCTCGGAACCACAGACTTAGAAATCGCCAGCTCATATACAGTGCATAAAATATATTTATATATATACCCTTATACACCATTTAAATAAAAAATATCACAAAATTCTTCTAAGTCCCTCGGGAAGAGTGAGAGACGCGCACGTTCATTTTCAGAGCTCCTAGACCCTCCTATAAGAAGTTAGCCAAAAAGTAGCTTCGAAAAACGCTTAGGGTAAGTTTCAGAGTTGCTTCTAATGTACCAAAGCTGGACTTAGACATAATTTCACTCTCACAACATTATGGCTGGTTGGAGACAGTCCGAACCACAAGTACCGGTCCATGGTTCTGGGCGTATACTGGGGGGACGGGGTCGACTCCCATTAACCCCTGACTATACCGGGGATACGCTTATCACAATGCCTTTCTGGTCTGTGCTGAAGCAGGGCATTCTGGCAGCCAAGTGGCTTGACCTTTATTAGTGAGCCTGGTTACCCCCTCTCGGAACCACAGACTTAGAAATCGCCAGCTCATATACAGTGCATAAAATATATTTATATATATACCCTTATACACCATTTTAATAAAAAATATCACAAAATTCTTCTAAGTCCCTCGGTAAGAGTGAAAGACGCGCACGTTCATTTTCAGAGCTCCAAGACCTTCCTATAAGAGGTTAGCCAAAAAGTAGCTTCGAAAAACGCTTAGGTTAAGTTTCAGAGTTGCTTCTAATGTACCAATGCTGGACTTAGACATAATTTCACTCTCACAACATTATGGCTGGTTGGAGACAGTCCGAACCACAAGTACCGGGTCCATGGTTCTGGGCGTATACTGGGGGGACGGGGACGACTCCCATTAACCCCTGACTATACCGGGGATACGCTTATCACAATGCCTTTCTGGTCTGTGCTGAAGCAGGGCATTCTGGCAGCCAAGTGGCTTGACCTTTATTAGTGAGCCTGGTTACCCCCTCTCGGAACCACAGACTTAGAAATCGCCAGCTCATATACAGTGCATAAAATATATTTATATATATACCCTTATACACCATTTAAATAAAAAATATAACAAAATTCTTCTAAGTCCCTCGGGAAGAGTGAGAGACGCGCACGTTCATTTCAGAGCTCCTAGACCTTCCTATAAGAAGTTAGCCAAAAAGTAGCTTCGAAAAACGCTTAGGGTAAGTTTCAGAGTTGCTTCTAATGTACCAAAGCTGGACTTAGATATAATTTCACTCTCACAACATTATGGCTGGTTGGAGACAGTCCGAACAACAAGTACCGGGTCCATGGTTCTGGGCGTATACTGGGGGGGGACGGGGACGACTCCCATTAACCCCTGACTATACCGGGGATACGCTTATCACAATGCCTTTCTGGTCTGTGCTGAAGCAGGGCATTCTGGCAGCCAAGTGGCTTGACCTTTATTAGTGAGCCTGGTTACCCCCTCTCGGAACCACAGACTTAGAAATCGCCAGCTCATATGCAGTGCATAAAATATATTTATATATATACCCTTATACACCATTTTAATAAAAAATATCACAAAATTCTTCTAAGTCCCTCGGGAAGAGTGAGAGACGCGCACGTTCATTTTCAGAGCTCCTAGACCTTCCTATAAGAAGTTAGCCAAAAAGTAGCTTCGAAAAACGCTTAGGGTAAGCTTCAGAGTTGCTTCTAATGTACCAAAGCTGGACTTAGACATAATTTCACTCTCACAACATTATGGCTGGTTGGAGACAGTCCGAACAACAAGTACCGGGTCCATGGTTCTGGGCGTATACTGGGGGGGACGGGGACGACTCCCATTAACCCCTGACTATACCGGGGATACGCTTATCACAATGCCTTTCTGGTCTGTGCTGAAGCAGGGCATTCTGGCAGCCAAGTGGCTTGACCTTTATTAGTGAGCCTGGTTACCCCCTCTCGGAACCACAGACTTAGAAATCGCCAGCTCATATACAGTGCATAAAATATATTTATATATATACCCTTATACACCATTTTAATAAAAAATATCACAAAATTCTTCTAAGTCCCTCGGGAAGAGTGAGAGACGCGCACGTTCATTTTCAGAGCTCCTAGACCTTCCTATAAGAAGTTAGCCAAAAAGTAGCTTCGAAAAACGCTTAGGGTAAGTTTCAGAGTTGCTTCTAATGTACCAAAGCTGGACTTAGACATAATTTCACTCTCACAACATTATGGCTGGTTGGAGACAGTCCGAACCACAAGTACCGGGTCCATGGTTCTGGGCGTATACTGGGGGGGACGGGGACGACTCCCATTAATCCCTGACTATACCGGGGATACGCTTATCACAATGCCTTTCTGGTCTGTGCTGAAGCAGGGCATTCTGGCAGCCAAGTGGCTTGACCTTTATTAGTGAGCCTGGTTACCCCCTCTCGGAACCACAGACTTAGAAATCTCCAGCTCATATACAGTGCATAAAATATATTTATATATATACCCTTATACACCATTTAAATAAAAAATATCACAAAATTCTTCTAAGTCCCTCGGGAAGAGTGAGAGACGCGCACGTTCATTTTCAGAGCTCCTAGACCTTCCTATAAGAAGTTAGCCAAAAAGTAGCTTCGAAAAACGCTTAGGGTAAGTTTCAGAGTTGCTTCTAATGTACCAAAGCTGGACTTAGATATAATTTCACTCTCACAACATTATGGCTGGTTGGAGACAGTCCGAACAACAAGTACCGGGTCCATGGTTCTGGGCGTATACTGGGGGGGGACGGGGACGACTCCCATTAACCCCTGACTATACCGGGGATACGCTTATCACAATGCCTTTCTGGTCTGTGCTGAAGCAGGGCATTCTGGCAGCCAAGTGGCTTGACCTTTATTAGTGAGCCTGGTTACCCCCTCTCGGAACCACAGACTTAGAAATCGCCAGCTCATATACAGTGCATAAAATATATTTATATATATACCCTTATACACCATTTAAATAAAAAATATCACAAAATTCTTCTAAGTCCCTCGGGAAGAGTGAGAGACGCGCACGTTCATTTTCAGAGCTCCTAGACCTTCCTATAAGAAGTTAGCCAAAAAGTAGCTTCGAAAAACGCTTAGGGTAAGTTTCAGAGTTGCTTCTAATGTACCAAAGCTGGACTTAGATATAATTTCACTCTCACAACATTATGGCTGGTTGGAGACAGTCCGAACAACAAGTACCGGGTCCATGGTTCTGGGCGTATACTGGGGGGGGACGGGGACGACTCCCATTAACCCCTGACTATACCGGGGATACGCTTATCACAATGCCTTTCTGGTCTGTGCTGAAGCAGGGCATTCTGGCAGCCAAGTGGCTTGACCTTTATTAGTGAGCCTGGTTACCCCCTCTCGGAACCACAGACTTAGAAATCGCCAGCTCATATGCAGTGCATAAAATATATTTATATATATACCCTTATACACCATTTTAATAAAAAATATCACAAAATTCTTCTAAGTCCCTCGGGAAGAGTGAGAGACGCGCACGTTCATTTTCAGAGCTCCTAGACCTTCCTATAAGAAGTTAGCCAAAAAGTAGCTTCGAAAAACGCTTAGGGTAAGCTTCAGAGTTGCTTCTAATGTACCAAAGCTGGACTTAGACATAATTTCACTCTCACAACATTATGGCTGGTTGGAGACAGTCCGAACAACAAGTACCGGGTCCATGGTTCTGGGCGTATACTGGGGGGGACGGGGACGACTCCCATTAACCCCTGACTATACCGGGGATACGCTTATCACAATGCCTTTCTGGTCTGTGCTGAAGCAGGGCATTCTGGCAGCCAAGTGGCTTGACCTTTATTAGTGAGCCTGGTTACCCCCTCTCGGAACCACAGACTTAGAAATCGCCAGCTCATATACAGTGCATAAAATATATTTATATATATACCCTTATACACCATTTTAATAAAAAATATCACAAAATTCTTCTAAGTCCCTCGGGAAGAGTGAGAGACGCGCACGTTCATTTTCAGAGCTCCTAGACCTTCCTATAAGAAGTTAGCCAAAAAGTAGCTTCGAAAAACGCTTAGGGTAAGTTTCAGAGTTGCTTCTAATGTACCAAAGCTGGACTTAGACATAATTTCACTCTCACAACATTATGGCTGGTTGGAGACAGTCCGAACCACAAGTACCGGGTCCATGGTTCTGGGCGTATACTGGGGGGGACGGGGACGACTCCCATTAACCCCTGACTATACCGGGGATACGCTTATCACAATGCCTTTCTGGTCTGTGCTGAAGCAGGGCATTCTGGCAGCCAAGTGGCTTGACCTTTATTAGTGAGCCTGGTTACCCCCTCTCGGAACCACAGACTTAGAAATCACCAGCTCATATGCAGTGCATAAAATATATTTATATATATACCCTTATACACCATTTTAATAAAAAATATCACAAAATGCTTCGAAGTCCCTCGGGAAGAGTGAAAGACGCGCACGTTCATTTTTAGAGCTCTTAGACCTTCCTATAAGAAGTTAGCCAAAAAGTAGCTTCGAAAAACGCTTAGGTTAAGTTTCAGAGTTGCTTCTAATGTACCAAAGCTGGACTTAGACATAATTTCACTCTCACAACATTATGGCTGGTTGGAGACAGTCCGAACCTCAAGTACCGGGTCCATGTTTCTGGGCGTATACTGGGGGGACGGGGACGACTCCCATTAACCCCTGAATATACCGGGGATACGCTTATCACAATGCCTTTCTGGTCTGTGCTGAAGCAGGGCATTCTGGCAGCCAAGTGGCTTGACCTTTATTAGTGAGCCTGGTTACCCCCTCTCGGAACCACAGACTTAGAAATCGCCAGCTCATATACAGTGCATAAAATATATTTATACTGTATATATACTCTTATACACCATTTTAATTAAAAAATATCACAAAATTCTTCTACTGTAAGTCCCTCGGGAAGAGTGAAAGACGCGCACGTTCATTTTCAGAGCTCCTAGACCTTCCTTTAAGAAGTTAGCCAAAAAGTAGCTTCGAAAAACGCTTAGGTTAAGTTTCAGAGTTGTTTCTAATGTACCAAAGCTGGACTTAGACATAATTTCACTCTCACAACATTATGGCTGGTTGGAGAGAGTCCGAACCACAAGTACCGGGTCCATGGTTCTGGGCGTATACTGGGGGGACGGGGACGACTCCCATTAACCCCTGACTATACCGGGGATACGCTTATCACAATGCCTTTCTGGTCTGTGCTGAAGCAGGGCATTCTGGCAGCCAAGTGGCTTGACCTTTATTAGTGAGTCTGGTATGTAATAATACTATCCTTATCCCTGTATGTACAGCGCCGCCATCACTGTCAGTGGGTAGAAAGTACTTTTCTCCACCCCTGTTATTGCCACAGACTTGCCCTTTACAGGGCGCCGCCGTCACTGTCAGTGCTATGTAATACTATCCTTATCACTGTATCTACAGCGCAGCCGTCACTGTCACTGCTATGTAATAATACTTTCCTTATCCCTGTATGTACAGTGCCGCCGTCACTGTCACTGCTATGCAATAATACTATCCTTATCTCTGTATGTACAGCGCCGCCGTCACTGTCAGTGCTATGTAATAATACTATCCTTATCCCTGTATGTACAGCGCCGCGGTCACTGTCAGTGCTATGCAATAATACTATCCTTATCCCTGTATGTACAGCGCCGCCGTTACTGTCAGTGCTATGTATTGTACCTACAGGGATAAGGATAGTATTACATAGCACTGACAGTGACGGCGGCGCTGTACATACAGGGATAAGGATATTATTATTACATAGCACTGACAGTAACGGCGGCGCTGTACATACAGGGATAAGGATAGTATTATTACATAGCAGTGACAGTGACGGCGGCGCTGTACATACAGGGATAAGGATAGTATTACATAGAACTGACAGTGACGGCGGCGCTGGACATACAGGGATAAGGATAGTATTACATAGCACTGACAGTGACGCGGCGCTGTACATACAGGGATAAGGATAGTATTACATAGCACTGACAGTGACGGTGGTGCTGTACATACAGGGATAAGGATAGTATTACACAGCACTGACAGTGACGGCGGCGCTGTACATACAGGGATAAGGATAGTATTACATAGCATTGACATTGACGGCGGCGCTGTACATACAGGGATAAGGAAATTATTATTACATAGCACTGACAGTGACGGCGGCGCTGTACATACAGGGATAAGGATAGTATTATTACATAGCACTGACAGTGATGGCGGCGCTGTACATACAGGGATAAGGATAGTATTACATAGAACTGACAGTGACGGCGGCGCTGTACATACAGGGATAAGGATAGTATTACATAGCACTGACAGTGACGGCGGCGCTGTACATACAGGGATAAGGATAGTATTATTACATAGCACTGACAGTGACGGCGGCGCTGTACATACAGGGATAAGTATAGTATTATTACATAGCACTGACAGTGACGGCGGCGCAGTACATACAGGGATAAGGATAGTATTATTACACATCACTGACAGTGACAGCGGCGCTGTACATACAGGGATAGGATAGTATTATTACACAGCAGTGACAGTGACGGCGGCGCTGTACATACAGGGATAAGGATAGTATTATTACACAGCACAGACAGTGACGACGGCGCTGTACATACAGGGATAAGGATAGTATTATTACATAGCACTGACAGTGACGGCGGCGTTGTACATACAGGGATAAGAATAGTATTATTACATAGCACTGACAGTGACGGCGGCGCTGTACATAAAGGGATAAGAATAGTATTATTACATAGCACTGACAGTGACGGCGGCGCTTTACAAACAGCGATAAGAATAGTATTATTGCATAGCACTGACAGTGACGGCGGCGCTGTACATACAGGGATAAGAATAGTATTATTACATAGCACTGACAGTGATGGCGGCGCTGTACATACAGGGATAAGGATAGTATTATTACATAGCACTGACAGTGATGGCGGCGCTGTACATACAGGGATAAGGATAGTATTATTACATAGCACTGACAGTGACGGCGGCGCTGTACATACAGGGATAAGGATAGTATTATTACATAGCACTGACAGTGACGGCGGCGCTGTACATACATATAGGGATAAGCGCCGCCGTCACTGTCAGTACTGTCTTATATATCCTATCCTTATCCCTGTATCTACAGCGCCGCCGTCACTGTCACTGCTATGTAATAATACTATCCTTATACCTGTATGTACAGTGCCGCCGTCACTGTTACTGCTATGTAATAATACTATCCTTATCTCTGTATGTACAGCGCCGCCGTCAGTGCTATGTAATAATACTATAATTATTCCTGTATGTACAGCGCCACCATCACTGTCAGTGCTACACTGGCAACACACTTTATTCGAGCTCGGCTAGTCCCACGAATTCGGGTATACCCGGGTGTATTGAGGTTTGTGACTGTTTTCTGCCCGAGTGCATTGGGTTATTTTCCAGGCAGGGATTGAAGCATTTTATTCCCGCTGGCTGCAATACTGCACAGTATATATATATATACTGCATTACAATTCATGAATTTATGCCATCTGGTAGACACGCGAAGCATTGCAGCCTATTAAATCCTAATCATTATAATTTAACAGATCAGCCGCCCGTCAGCCAGGCATGAACCCAGGATGGGAAGGCAAACGCAACGGGGCTTGTCAGAGGTGAGGAGCGGCGCATTCCAGGTATCTGCCAGGTACATACTGGGTATTTGCTCGAATAAAGTGTGTCGGTGCAGTATGTAATAATACAATCCTTATCCCTGTATGTACAGCGCCGCTGTCACTGTCAGTGCTATGTAATACTATCCTTATCCCTGTATGTACAGCTCCGCCGTCACTGTCAGTTCTATGTAATACTATCCTTATCCCTGTATGTACAGCGCCGCCGTCACTGTCACTGCTATGTAATAATATTATCCTTAACCCTGTATGTACAGCGCCGCCGTCACTGTCAGTGCTATGTAATAATAATATCCTTATCCCTGTATGTACAGCGCCGCCGTCACTGTCAGTGCTATGTAATACTATCCTTATCCCTGTATGTACAGCGCCGCCGTCACTGTCAGTGCTGTGTAATACTATCCTTATCCCTGTATGTACAGCGTCGCCGTCACTGTCAGTGCTATGTAATACTATCCTTATCCCTGTATGTACAGCACCGCGTCACTGTCAGTGCTATGTAAAACTATCCTTATCCCTGTGTGTACAGCGCCGCCGTCACTGTCAGTGCTATGTAATAATACTATCCTTATCCCTGTATGTACAGCGCCACCGTCACTGTCAGTGCTATGTAATAATACTATCCTTATCCCTGTATGTACAGCGCCCCCTGTATGTACAGCACCTCCGTCACTGTCAGTGCTAGTATTACAAAGCACTGACAGTGACGGCGGCACTGTACATACAGGGATAAGGATAGTATTATTACATAGCACTGACAGTGACGGCGGCGCTGTACACACAGGGATTAGGATAGTATTATTACATAGCACTGACAGTGACGGCGGCGCTGTACATACAGGGATAAGGATAGTATTACATAGCACTGACAGTGACAGCGGATATGTACATACAGGGATAAGGATAGTATTACATAGCACTGACAGTGACAGCGGCGCTGTACATACAGGGATAAGAATAGTATTATTGCACAGCACTGACAGTGACAGCGGCGCTGTACTTACAGGGATAAGGATAGCTAATGCTAGCACTGACAGTGACGGCGGCGCTGTACATACAGGGATAAGGATAGGATATATAAGACAGCACTGACAGTGACAGCGGCGCTTATCCCTGTATGTACAGCACCGTCGTCACTGTCAGTGCTATGTAATACTATCCTTATCCCTGTATGTACAGCGCTGCCGTCATTGTAACTGCTATGTAATAATACTATCCTTATCCCTCTATGTACAGTGCCGCCGTTACATAGCACTGACAGTGACAGCGGCGCTGTACATACAGGGATAAGGATAGTATTATTACATAGCACTGACAGTGACGGCAGCGCAGTGGCATACACGGATAAGGATAGTATTACATAGCACTGACAGTGACGGCTGCGCTGTACATACAGGGATAAGGAAAGTATTATTACATAGCACTGACAGTGCGGCGGCGCTGTACATACAGGGATAAGGATAGTATTATTACATAGCACTGACAGTAACAGCGGCGCTGTACATACAGGGATAAGGATAATATTATTACATAGCACTAACAGTGACGGTGACGCTGTACATACAGGGAAAAGGATAGTATTATTACATAGCACTGACAGTGATGGTGGCACTGTACATATAGGGATAAGGATAGTATTATTACATAGCACTTACAGTGACGGCGGCGCTGTACACACAGGGATAAGGATAGTATTACATAGCACTGACAGTGACGCGGCGCTGTACATACAGGGATAAGGATATTATTATTACATAGCACTGACAGTGATGGTGGCGCTGTACATACAGGGATAAGGATAGTATTATTACATAGCAGTGACAGTGATGGCGGCGCTGTACATACAGGGATAAGGATAGTATTACATAGAACTGACAGTGACGGCAGCGCTGTACATACAGGGATAAGGATAGTATTACATAGCACTGACAGTGACGGCGGCGCTGTACATACAGGGATAAGGATAGTATTATTACATAGCACTGACAGTGACCGCGGCGCTGTACATACAGGGATAAGGATAGTATTATTACATAGCACTGACAGTGACAGTGGCGCTGTACATACAGGGATAAGTATAGTATTATTACATAGCACTGACAGTGACGGCGGCGCTGTACATACAGAGATAAGGATAGTATTATTACATAGCAGTGACAGTGACGGCGGCACTGTACATACAGGGATAAGGATAGTATTATTACATAGCAGTGACAGTGACGGCGGCGCTGTACATAAAGGGATAAGAATAGTATTATTACATAGCACTGACAGTGACGGCGGCGCTGTACATAAAGGGAAAAGAATAGTATTATTACATAGCACTGACAGTGATGGCGGCGCTGTACATACAGGGATAAGAATAGTATTATTGCATAGCACTGACAGTGACGGCGGCGCTGTAGATACAGGGATAAGAATAGTATTATTACATAGCACTGACAGTGATGGCGGCGCTGTACATACAGGGATAAGGATAGTATTATTACATAGCACTGACAGTGACGGCGGCGCTGTACATACAGGGAGAAGGATAGTATTATTACATAGCACTGACAGTGACGGCGGTACTGTACATACAGGGATAAGGATAGTATTATTACATAGCACTGACAGTGACGGCGCTGTACATACAGGGATAAGAATAGAATTATTACATAGCACTGACAGTGACGGCGGCGCTGTACATACAGGGATAAGGATAGTATTACATAGCACTGACAGTGATGGCGGGGCTGTACATAAAAGGGATAAGAATAGTATTATTGCACAGCACTGACAGTGATGGCGGCGCTGCACATACAGGGTTAAGGATAGCATTATTACATAGCACTGACAGTGACGGCGGCGCTGTACATACAGGGATAAGGATAGGATATATAAGACAGTACTGACAGTGACGGCGGCGCTTATCCCTGTATGTACAGCGCCGCCGTTACTGTCAGTGCTATGTAATAATACTATCCTTATCCCTGTATGTGCAGCGCCGCCATCACTGTCTGTGGGTAGAAAGTACTTTTCTCCACCCCTGTTATTGCCACAGACTTGCCCTTTACAGGGCGCCGCCGTCACTGTCAGTGCTATGTAATACTATCCTTATCCCTGTATCTACAGCGCCGCAGTCACATTCACTGCTATGCAATAATACTATCCTTATCTCTGTATGTACAGCGCCTCCGTCACTGTCAGTGCTATGTAATAATACTATACTTATCCCTGTATGTACAGCGCCACCGTCACTGTCAGTGCTATGTAATAATACTATCCTTATCCCTGTATGTACAACGCCGCCGTTACTGTCAGTGCTATGTAATTGTACATACAGGGATAAGGATAGTGTTATATAGCACTGACAGTGACGGCGGTGCTGTACAAACAGGGATAAGGATAGTATTATTACATAGCAGTGACAGTGATGGCGGCGCTGTACATACAGGGATAAGGATAGTATTACATAGAACTGACAGTGATGGCGGCGCTGTACATACAGGGATAAGGATAGTATTACATAGCACTGACAGTGACGGCGGTGCTGTCCATACAGGGATAAGGATAGTATTACACAGCACTGACAGTGACGGCGGCGCTGTACATACAGGGATAAGGATAGTATTATTACATAGCACTGACAGTGACGGCGGCGCTGTACATACAGGGATAAGGATAGTATTATTACATACCAGTGACAGTGACGACGGCGCTGTACATACAGGGATAAGGATAGTATTACATAGAACTGACAGTGACGGCGGCGCTGTACATACAGGGATAAGGATAGTATTATTACACAGCACTGACAGTGACGGCGGCGCTGTACATACAGGGATAAGGATAGTATTATTACATAGCACTGACAGTGACGGCGGCGCTGAACATACAGGGATAAGGATAGTATTATTACATACCAGTGACAGTGACGGCGGCGCTGTACATACAGGGATAAGGATAGTATTACATAGAACTGACAGTGATGGCGGTGCTGTACATACAGGGATAAGGATAGTATTACATAGCACTGACAGTGACGGCGGCGCTGTACATACAGGGATAAGGATAGTATTATTACATAGCACTGACAGTGACGGTGGCGCTGTACATACAGGGAAAAGGATAGTATTATTACATAGCACTCACAGTGACGGCGGCGCTGTACATACAGGGATAAGTATAGTATTATTACATAGCAGTGACAGTGACGACGGCGCTGTACATACAGGGATAAGGATAGTATTACATAGAACTGACAGTGACGGCGGCGCTGTACATACAGGGATAAGGATAGTATTATTACATACCAGTGACAGTGACGGCAGCGCTGTACATACAGGGATAAGGATAGTATTACATAGAACTGACAGTGACGGCGGTGCTGTACATACAGGGATAAGGATAGTATTACATAGCACTGACAGTGACGGCGGCGCTGTACATACAGGGATAAGGATAGTATTATTACATAGCACTGACAGTGACGGTGGTGCTGTACATACAGGGAAAAGGATAGTATTATTACATAGCACTGACAGTGACGGCGGCGCTGTACATACAGGGATAAGTATAGTATTATTACATAGCAGTGACAGTGACGACGGCGCTGTACATACAGGGATAAGGATAGTATTACATAGAACTGACAGTGACGGCGGCGCTGTACATACAGGGATAAGGATAGTATTATTACACAGCACTGACAGTGACGGCGGCGCTGTACATACAGGGATAAGGATAGTATTATTACGTAGCAATGACAGTGACGGCGGCGCTGTACATAAAGGGAAAAGAATAGTATTATTACATAGCACTGACAGTGATGGCGGCGCTGTACATACAGGGATAAGAAAAGTATTATTGCATAGCACTGACAGTGACGGCGGCGCTGTACATACAGGGATAAGAATAGTATTATTACATAGCACTGACAGTGATGGCGGCGCTGTACATACAGGGATAAGGATAGTATTATTACATAGCACTGACAGTGACGGCGGCGCTGTACATACAGGGATAAGGATAGTATTATTACATAGCACTGACAGTGACGGCGGTGCTGTACATACAGGGATAAGGATAGTATTATTACATAGCACTGACAGTGACGGCGGCGCTGTACATACAGGGATAAGAATAGAATTATTACATAGCACTGACAGTGATGGCGGCGCTGTACATACAGGGATAAGGATAGTATTACATAGCACTGACAGTGACGGCGGGGCTGTACATACAGGGATAAGAATAGTATTATTGCACAGCACTGACAGTGATGGCGGCGCTGCACATACAGGGTTAAGGATAGCATTATTGCATAGCACTGACAGTGACGGCGGCGCTGTACATACAGGGATAAGGATAGGATATATAAGACAGTACTGACAGTGACGGCGGCGCTTATCCCTGTATGTACAGCGCCGCCGTCACTGTCAGTGCTATGTAATAATACTATCCTTATCCCTGTATGTACAGCGCCGCCATCACTGTCTGTGGGTAGAAAGTACTTTTCTCCACCCCTGTTATTGCCACAGACTTGCCCTTTACAGGGCGCCGCCGTCACTGTCAGTGCTATGTAATACTATCCTTATCCCTGTATCTACAGCGCCGCCGTCACATTCACTGCTATGTAATAATACTATACTTATCCCTGTATGTACAGTGCCGCCGTCACTGTCACTGCTATGCAATAATACTATCCTTATCTCTGTATGTACAGTGCCGCCGTCACTGTCAGTGCTATGTAATAATACTATACTTATCCCTGTATGTACAGCGCCACCGTCACTGTCAGTGCTATGTAATAATACTATCCTTATCCCTGTATGTACAGCGCCGCAGTCACTGTCAGTGCTATGTAATAATATTATTCTTATCCCTGTATGTACAACGCCGCCATTACTGTCAGTGCTATGTAATTGTACATACAGGGATAAGGATAGTGTTACATAGCACTGACAGTGACGGTGGCGCTGTACATACAGGGATAAGGATAGTATTATTACATAGCAGTGACAGTGATGGCGGCGCTGTACATACAGGGATAAGGATAGTATTACATAGAACTGACAGTGATGGCGGCGCTGTACATACAGGGATAAGGATAGTATTACATAGCACTGACAGTGACGGCGGTGCTGTCCATACAGGGATAAGGATAGTATTACACAGCACTGACAGTGACGGCGGCGCTGTACATACAGGGATAAGGATAGTATTACATAGCACTGACAGTGACGGCGGCGCTGTACATACAGGGATAAGGATAGTATTATTACATAACAGTGACAGTGACAGCGGCGCTGTACATACAGGGATAAGGATAGTATTACATAGAACTGACAGTGACGGCGGTGCTGTACATACAGGGATAAGGATAGTATTACATAGCACTGACAGTGACGGCGGCGCTGTACATACAGGGATAAGGATAGTATTATTACATAGCACTGACAGTGACGGTGGCGCTGTACATACAGGGAGAAGGATAGTATTATTACATAGCACTGACAGTGACGGCGGCGCTGTACATACAGGGATAAGTATAGTATTATTACATAGCAGGGACAGTGACGACGGCGCAGTACATACAGGGATAAGGATAGTATTACATAGAACTGACAGTGACGGCGGCGCTGTACATACAGGGATAAGGATAGTATTATTACACAGCACTGACAGTGACGGCGGCGTTGTACATACAGGGATAAGGATAGTATTATTACATAGCACTGACAGTGATGGCGGCGCTATACATACAGGGATAAGGATAGTATTACATAGCACTGACAGTGACGGCGGCGCTGTACATACAGGGATAAGGATAGTATTATTACATAGCACTGACAGTGACGGCGGCGCTGTAAACACAGGGATAAGGATCGTATTATTACACAGCACTGACAGTGTAGGCGGCGCTGTACACACAGGGATAAGGATAGTATTACATAGCACTGACAGTGACGGCGGCGCCCTGTAAAGGGCAAGTCTGTGGCAATAACAGGGGTGGAGAAAAGTACTTTCTACCCCCTGACAGTGATGGCGGTGCTGTACATACAGGGATAAGGATAGTATTATTACATAGCACTGACAGTGACGGTGGCGCTGTACACACAGGGATAAGGATAGTATTATAACATAGCACTGACAGTGACGGCGGCGCTGTACATACAGGGATAAGGATAGTATTATTACATACATTGACAGTGACGGCGGCGCTGTACATACAGGGATAAGGATAGTATTATTACATAGCACTGACAGTGACGGTGGCGCTGTACATACAGGGATAAGGATAGTATTATTACATAGCACTGACAGTGACGGTTGCACTGTACATACAGGGATAAGGATAGTATTATTACATAGCACTGACAGTGATGGTGGCACTGTACATACAGGGATAAGGATAGTATTATTACATAGCACTGACAGTGACGGAGGCGCTGTACACACAGGGATAAGGATAGTATTACATAGCACTGACAGTGACGCGGCGCTGTACATACAGGGATAAGGATAGTATTACATAGCACTGACAGTGACGGCGACGCTGTACATACAGGGATAAGGATAGTATTACACAGCACTGACAGTGACGGCGGTGCTGTACATACAGGGATAAGGATAGTATTACACAGCACTGACAGTGACGGCGGCGCTGTACATACAGGGATAAGGATAGTATTACATAGCACTGACAGTGACGGCGGTGCTTTACATACAGGGATAAGGATAGTATTATTACATACCAGTGACAGTGACGGCGGCGCTGTACATACAGGGATAAGGATAGTATTATTACATAGCACTGACAGTGACGGCGGCGCTGTACATACAGGGATAAGGATAGTATTATTACATAGCACTGACAGTGACGGCGGCGCTGTACATACAGGGATAAGGATAGTATTATTACATAGCACTGACAGTGACGGCGGCGCTGTACATACAGGGATAAGGATAGTATTATTACATAGCACTGACAGTGACGGCGGCGCTGTACATACAGGGATAAGGATAGTATTATTACATAGCACTGACAGTGACGGCGGCGCTGTACATACAGGGATAAGGATAGTATTATTACATAGCACTGACAGTGACGGCGGCACTGTGCATACAGGGATAAGGATAGTATTACATAGAACTGACAGTGACGGCGGTGCTGTACATACAGGGATAAGGATAGTATTACATAGCACTGACAGTGACGGCGGCGCTGTACATACAGGGATAAGGATAGTATTATTACATAGCACTGACAGTGACGGCGGCGCTGTACATACAGGGATAAGGATAGTATTATTACATAGCACTGACAGTGACGGCGGCGCTGTACATACAGGGATAAGTATAGTAATATTACATAGCAGTGACAGTGACGACGGCGCTGTACATACAGGGATAAGGATAGTATTACATAGAACTGACAGTGACGGCGGCGCTGTACATACAGGGATAAGGATAGTATTATTACATAGCACTGACAGTGACGGCGGCGCTGTACATACAGGGATAAGGATAGTATTATTACATAGCACTGACAGTGACGGCGGCGCTGTGCATACAGGGATAAGGATAGTATTATTACATAGCACTGACAGTGACGGCGGCGCTGAACATACAGGGATAAGGATAGTATTACATAGCACTGACAGTGACGGGGGTGCTGTACATACAGGGATAAGGATAGTATTATTACACAGCACTGACAGTGACGGCGGCGCTGTACATACAGGGATAAGGATAGTATTATTACATAGCACTGACAGTGACGGCGGCGCTATACATACAGGGATAAGGATAGTATTACATAGCACTGACAGTTATGGCGGCGCTGTACATACAGGGATAAGGATAGTATTATTACATAGCACTGACAGTGACGGCTGCGCTGTACACACAGGGATAAGGATAGTATTATTACACAGCACTGACAGTGTAGGTGCCGCTGTACACACAGGGATAAGGATAGTATTAAATAGCACTGACAGTGACGGCGGCGCCCGGTAAAGGGCAAGTCTGTGGCAATAACAGGGGTGGAGAAAAGTACTTTCTACCCACTGACAGTGATGGCGGCGCTGTACATACAGGGATAAGGATAGTATTATTACATAGCACTGACAGTGACGGCGGCGCTGTACACACAGGGATAAGGATAGTATTATAACATAGCACTGACAGTGAAGGCGGCGCTGTACATACAGGGATAAGGATAGGATTATTACATAGTACTGACAGTGACGGCGGCGCTGTACATACAGGGATAAGGATAGTATTATTACATAGCACTGACAGTGACGGCGGCGCTGTACATACAGGGATAAGGATAGTATTATTACATAGCACTGACAGTGACAGTTGCGCTGTACATACAGGGATAAGGATAGTATTATTACATAGCACTGACAGTGATGGTGGCACTGTACATACAGGGATAAGGATAGTATTATTACAAAGCACTGACAGTGACGGCGGCGCTGTACACACAGGGATAAGGATACTATTACATAGCACTGACAGTGACGCGGCGCTGTACATACTGGGATAAGGATAGTATTACATAGCACTGACAGTGACGGCGACGCTGTACATACAGGGATAAGGATAGTATTACACAGCACTGACAGTGACGGCGGCGCTGTACATACAGGGATAAGAATAGAATTAGATAGCACTGACAGTGACGGCGGCGCTGTACATACAGGGATAAGGATATTATTATTACATAGCACTGACAGTGACGGCGGCGCTGTACATACAGGGATAAGGATAGTATTATTACATAGCAGTGACAGTGATGGCGGCGCTGTACATACAGGGATAAGGATAGTATTACATAGAACTGATAGTGACGGCGGCGCTGTACATACAGGGATAAGGATAGTATTATTACATAGCACTGACAGTGACGGTGGCACTGTACATACAGGGATAAGGATAGTTTTATTACATAGCACTGACAGTGACGGCTGCGCTGTACACACAGGGATAAGGATAGTATTATTACACAGCACTGACAGTGTAGGTGCCGCTGTACACACAGGGATAAGGATAGTTTTAAATAGCACTGACAGTGACGGCGGCGCCCGGTAAAGGGCAAGTCTGTGGCAATTACAGGGGTGGAGAAAAGTACTTTCTACCCACTGACAGTGATGGCGGCGCTGTACATACAGGGATAAGGATAGTATTATTACATAGCACTGACAGTGACGGCGGCGCTGTACACACAGGGATAAGGATAGTATTATAACATAGCACTGACAGTGAAGGCGGCGCTGTACATACAGGGATAAGGATAGGATTATTACATAGCACTGACAGTGACGGCGGTGCTGTACATACAAGGATAAGGATAGTATTATTACATAGCACTGACAGTGACGGCGGCGCTGTACATACAGGGATAAGGATAGTATTATTACATAGCACTGACAGTGACGGTTGCTCTGTACATACAGGGATAAGGATAGTATTATTACATAGCACTGACAGTGATGGTGGCACTGTACATACAGGGATAAGGATAGTATTATTACAAAGCACTGACAGTGACGGCGGCGCTGTACACACAGGGATAAGGATAGTATTACATAGCACTGACAGTGACGCGGCGCTGTACATACAGGGATAAGGATAGTATTACATAGCACTGACAGTGACGGCGACGCTGTACATACAGGGATAAGGATAGTATTACACAGCACTGACAGTGACGGCGGCGCTGTACATACAGGGATAAGAATAGTATTACATAGCACTGACAGTGACGGCGGCGCTGTACATACAGGGATAAGGATATTATTATTACATAGCACTGACAGTGATGGCGGCGCTGTACATACAGGGATAAGGATAGTATTATTACATAGCAGTGACAGTGATGGCGGCGCTGTACATACAGGGATAAGGATAGTATTACATAGAACTGATAGTGACGGCGGCGCTGTACATACAGGGATAAGGATAGTATTATTACATAGCACTGACAGTGACCACGGCGCTGTACATACAGGGATAAGGATAGTATTATTACATAGCACTGATAGTGACGGTGGCGCTGTACATACAGGGATAAGTATAGTATTATTACATAGCACTGACAGTGACGGCGGCGCTGCACATACAGAGATAAGGATAGTATTATTACATAGCAGTGACAGTGACGGCGGCACTGTACATACAGGGATAAGGATAGTATTATTACATAGCAGTGACAGTGACGGCGGCGCTGTACATAAAGGGATAAGAATAGTATTTTTACATAGCACTGACAGTGACGGCGGCGCTGTACATAAAGGGATAAGAATAGTATTATTACATAGCACTGACAGTGATGGCGGCGCTGTACATACAGGGATAAGAATAGTATTATTGCATAGCACTGACAGTGACGGCGGCGCTGTACATACAGGGATAAGGATAGTATTATTACATAGCACTGACAGTGATGGCGGCGCTGTACATACAGGGATAAGGATAGTATTATTACATAGCACTGACAGTGACGGCGGCGCTGTACATACAGGGATAAGAATAGTATTATTACATAGCACTGACAGTGACGGCGGCGCTGTACATACAGGGATAAGGATAGTATTACATAGCACTGACAGTGACGGCGGGGCTGTACATACAGGTATAAGAATAGTATTATTGCACAGCACTGACAGTGACGGCGGCGCTGCACATACAGGGTTAAGGATAGCATTATTACATAGCACTGACAGTGACGGCGGCGCTCTACATACAGGGATAAGGATAGGATATATAAGAAAGGTAATGACAGTGACGGCGGCGCTTATCCCTGTATGTACAGCGCCGCCGTCACAGTCAGTGCTATGTAATAATACAATCCTTATCCCTGTATGTACAGCGCTGCCATCACTGTCAGTGGGTAGAAAGTACTTTTCTCCACCCCTGTTATTGCCTCAGACTTGTCCTTTACAGGGCGCCGCCGTCACTGTCAGTGCTATGTAATACTATCCTTATCCCTGTATCTACAGCGCCGCCGTCATATTCACTGCTATGTAATAATACTATCCTTATCCCTGTATGTACAGTGCCGCCGTCACTGTCACTGCTATGCAATAATACTATCCTTATCTCTGTATGTACAGCGCCGCCGTCACTGTTAGTGCTATGTAATAATACTATACTTATCCCTGTATGTACAGCGCCACCGTTACTGTCAGTGCTATGTAATAATACTATCCTTATCCCTGTATGTACAGCGCCGCGGTCACTGTCAGTGCTATGTAATAATACTATTCTTATCCCTGTATGTACAACGCCACCGTTACTGTCAGTGCTATGTAATTGTACATACAGGGATAAGGATAGTATTACACAGCACTGACAGTGACGGCGGCGCTGTACATACAGGGATAAGGATAGTATTACATAGCACTGACAGTGACAGTGGCGCTGTACATACAGGGATATGGATATTATTATTGCATAGCACTGACAGTGACGGCGGCGCTGTACATACAGGGATAAGGATAGTATTATTACATAGCAGTGACAGTGACGGCGGCGCTGTACATACAGGGATAAGGATAGTATTACATAGAACTGACAGTGACGGCAGTGCTGTACATACAGGGATAAGGATAGTATTACATAGCACTGACAGTGATTGCGGCGGTGTACATACAGGGATAAGGATAGTATTATTACATAGCACTGACAGTGACGGCGGCGCTGTACATACAGGGATAAGGATAGTATTATTACATAGCACTGACAGTGACGGCGGCGCTGTACATACAGGGATAAGTATAGTATAATTACATAGCAGTGACAGTGACGGAGGCGCTGTACATACAGGGATAAGGATAGTATTACATAGAACTGACAGTGACGGGGGCGCTGTACATACAGGGATAAGGATAGTATTACATAGCACTGACAGTGACGGCGGCGCTGTACATACAGGGATAAGGATAGTATTATTACATAGCACTGACAGTGACGGCGGCGCTGTACATACAGGGATAAGGATAGTATTATTACATAACACTGACTGTGACGGCGGCGCTGTACATACAGGGATAAGGATAGTATTATTACATAGCACTGACAGTGACGGCGGCGCTGAACATACAGGGATAAGGATAGTATTACATAGCACTGACAGTGACGGGGGTGCTGTACATACAGGGATAAGGATAGTATTATTACACAGCACTGACAGTGACGGCGGCGCTGTACATACAGGGATAAGGATAGTATTATTACATAGCACTGACAGTGACGGCGGCGCTGTACATAAAGGGATAAGAATAGTATTATTACATAGCACTGACAGTGATGGCGGCGCTGTACATACAGGGATAAGAATAGTATTATTGCATAGCACTGACAGTGACGGCGGCGCTGTACATACAGGGATAAGGATAGTATTATTACATAGCACTGACAGTGACGGCGGCGCTGTACATACAGGGATAAGGATAGTATTATTACATAGCACTGACAGTGACGGCGGCGCTGTACATACAGGGATAAGAATAGTATTATTACATAGCACTGACAGTGACGGCGGCGCTGTACATACAGGGATAAGGATAGTATTACATAGCACTGACAGTGACGGCGGGGCTGTACATACAGGTATAAGAATAGTATTATTGCACAGCACTGACAGTGACGGCGGCGCTGCACATACAGGGTTAAGGATAGCATTATTACATAGCACTGACAGTGACGGCGGCGCTCTACATACAGGGATAAGGATAGGATATATAAGAAAGGTAATGACAGTGACGGCGGCGCTTATCCCTGTATGTACAGCGCCGCCGTCACTGTCAGTGCTATGTAATAATACAATCCTTATCCCTGTATGTACAGCGCTGCCATCACTGTCAGTGGGTAGAAAGTACTTTTCTCCACCCCTGTTATTGCCTCAGACTTGTCCTTTACAGGGCGCCGCCGTCACTGTCAGTGCTATGTAATACTATCCTTATCCCTGTATCTACAGCGCCGCCGTCATATTCACTGCTATGTAATAATACTATCCTTATCCCTGTATGTACAGTGCCGCCGTCACTGTCACTGCTATGCAATAATACTATCCTTATCTCTGTATGTACAGCGCCGCCGTCACTGTTAGTGCTATGTAATAATACTATACTTATCCCTGTATGTACAGCGCCACCGTTACTGTCAGTGCTATGTAATAATACTATCCTTATCCCTGTATGTACAGCGCCGCGGTCACTGTCAGTGCTATGTAATAATACTATTCTTATCCCTGTATGTACAACGCCACCGTTACTGTCAGTGCTATGTAATTGTACATACAGGGATAAGGATAGTATTACATAGCACTGACAGTGACGGCGGCGCTGTACATACAGGGATAAGGATAATATTATTACATAGCACTGACAGTGACGGCGGCGCTGTACATACAGGGATAAGGATAGTATTACACAGCACTGACAGTGACGGCGGCGCTGTACATACAGGGATAAGGATAGTATTACATAGCACTGACAGTGACAGTGGCGCTGTACATACAGGGATATGGATATTATTATTGCATAGCACTGACAGTGACGGCGGCGCTGTACATACAGGGATAAGGATAGTATTATTACATAGCAGTGACAGTGACGGCGGCGCTGTACATACAGGGATAAGGATAGTATTACATAGAACTGACAGTGACGGCAGTGCTGTACATACAGGGATAAGGATAGTATTACATAGCACTGACAGTGATTGCGGCGCTGTACATACAGGGATAAGGATAGTATTATTACATAGCACTGACAGTGACGGCGGCGCTGTACATACAGGGATAAGGATAGTATTATTACATAGCACTGACAGTGACGGCGGCGCTGTACATACAGGGATAAGTATAGTATAATTACATAGCAGTGACAGTGACGGAGGCGCTGTACATACAGGGATAAGGATAGTATTACATAGAACTGACAGTGACGGGGGCGCTTTACATACAGGGATAAGGATAGTATTACATAGCACTGACAGTGACGGCGGCGCTGTACATACAGGGATAAGGATAGTATTATTACATAGCACTGACAGTGACGGCGGCGCTGTACATACAGGGATAAGGATAGTATTATTACATAACACTGACTGTGACGGCGGCGCTGTACATACAGGGATAAGGATAGTATTATTACATAGCACTGACAGTGACCGCGGCGCTGTGCATACAGGGATAAGGATAGTATTATTACATAGCACTGACAGTGATGGCGGCGCTGTACATACAGGAATAAGAATAGTATTATTACATAGCACTGACAGTGACGACGGCGCTGTACATACAGGGATAAGAATAGTATTATTACATAGCACTGACAGTGACGGCGGCGCTGTACATACAGGGATAAGGATAGTATTACACAGCACTGACAGTGACGGTGGCGCTGTACATACAGGGATAAGGATAGTATTATTACATAGCACTGACAGTGACAGCGGCGCTGTACATACAGGGATAAGGATAGTATTACATAGCACTGACAGTGACGGCGGTGCTGTACATACAGGGATAAGGATAGTATTACATAGCACTGACAGTGACGGCGGCGCTGTACATACAGGGATAAGGATATTATTATTGCATAGCACTGACAGTGACGGCGGCGCTGTACATACAGGGATAAGGATAGTATTATTACATAGCAGTGACAGTGACGGCGGCGCTGTACATACAGGGATAAGGATAATATTACATAGAACTGACAGTGACGGCGGCGCTGTACATACAGGGATAAGGATAGTATTATTACATAGCACTGACAGTGACGGCGGCGCTGTACATACAGGGATAAGGATAGTATTATTACATAGCACTGACAGTGACAGCGGCGCTGTACATACAGGGATAAGTATAGTATTATTACATAGCAGTGACAGTGATGGCGGCGCTGTACATACAGGGATAAGGATAGTATTACATAGAACTGACAGTGACGGCGGCGCTGTACATACAGGGATAAGAATAGTATTACATAGCACTGACAGTGACGGCGGCGCTGTACATACAGGGATAAGGATAGTATTATTACATAGCACTTTCAGTGACGGCGGCGCTGTACATACAGGGATAAGGATAGTATTATTACATAGCACTGACAGTGACGGCGGCGCTGTACATACAGGGATAAGGATAGTATTATTACATAGCACTGACAGTGACCGCGGCGCTGTGCATACAGGGATAAGGATAGTATTATTACATAGCACTGACAGTGATGGCGGCGCTGTACATACAGGGATAAGAATAGTATTATTACATAGCACTGACAGTGACGGCGGCGCTGTACATACAGGGATAAGAATAGTATTATTACATAGCACTGACAGTGACGGCGGCGCTGTACATACAGGGCTATGTAATACTATCCTTATCCCTGTATGTACAGCGCCGCCGTCACTGTCAGTGCTGTGTAATACTATCCTTATCCCTGTATTTACAGCACCGCCGTCACTGTCAGTGCTATGTAATAATACTATCCTTATCCCTGTATGTACAGTGCCACCGTCACTGTCAGTGCTATGTAATAATACTATCCTTATCCCTGTATGTACAGCGCCACCGTCACTGTCAGTGCTATGTAATAATACTATCCATATCCCTGTATGTGCAGCGCCCCCTGTATGTACAGCGCTGCCGTCACTGTCAGTGCTATGTAATACTATCCTTATCCCTGTATCTACAGCGCCGCCGTCACTGTCAGTTCTATGTAATACTATCCTTATCCCTGTATGTACAGTGCCGCCGTCACTGTCACTGCTATGTAATTATACTATCCTTATCCCTGTATGTACAGCGCCGCCGTCACTGTCAGTGCTATGCAATAATAATATCCTTATCCCTGTATGTACAGCGCCGCCGTCACTGTCAGTGCTGTGTAATACAATTCTTATCCCTGTATGTACAGCGTCGCCGTCACTGTCAGTGCTATGTAATACTATCCTAATCCCTTTATGTACAGCGCCGCGTCACTGTCAGTGCTATGTAATACAATCCTAATCCCTGTGTGTACAGCGCCGCCGTCACTGTCAGTGCTATGTAATAATACTATCCTTATCCCTGTATGTACAGCGCCGCCGTCACTGTCAGTGCTATGTAATAATACTATCCTTATCCCTGTATGTACAGCGCCGCGGTCACTGTCAGTGCTATGTAATAATACTATTCTTATCCCTGTATGTACAACGTCGCCGTTACTGTCAGTGCTATGTAATTGTACATACAGGGATAAGGATAGTTTTACATAGCACTGACAGTGACGGCGGCACTGTACATACAGGGATAAGTATATTATTATTACATTGCACTGACAGTGACGGCGGCGCTGTACATACAGGGATAAGGATAGTATTATTACATAGCAGTGACAGTGACGGCGGCGCTGTACATACAAGGATAATGATAATATTACATAGAACTGACAGTGACGGCGGCTCTGTACATACAGGGATAAGGATAGTATTACATAGCACTGACAGTGACGGTGGTGCTGTACATACAGGGATAAGGATAGTATTACACAGCACTGACAGTGACGGCGGCGCTGTACATACAGGGATAAGGATAGTATTATTACATAGCAGTGACAGTGACGGCGGCGCTGTACATAAAGGGATAGGATAGTATTATTACATAGCAGTGACAGTGACGGCGGCGCTGTACATACAGGGATAAGGATAGTATTATTACACAGCACTGACAGTGACGGCGGCGCTGTACATACAGGGATAAGGATAGTATTATTACACAGCACTGACAGTGACGGCGGCACTGTACATACAGGGATAAGGATAGTATTATTACATAGCACTGACAGTGACGGCGGAGCTGTACATACAGAAATAAGGATAGTATTATTACATAGCAGTGACAGTGACGGCGGCACTGTACATACAGGGATAAGGATAGTATTATTACATAGCAGTGACAGTGACGGCGGCGCTGTAGATACAGGGATAAGGATAGTATTACATAGCACTGACAGTGACGGCGGCGCGGTCACTGCTATGTAATAATACTATCCTTATACCTGTATGTACAGCGCCGCCATCACTGTCAGTGGGTAGAAAGTACTTTTCTCCACCCCTGTTATTGCCACAGACTTGCCCTTTACAGGGCGCCGCCGTCACTGTCAGTGCTATGTAATACTATCCTTATCCCTGTATCTACAGCGCCGCCGTCACTGTCAGTTCTATGTAATACTATCCTTATCCCTGTATGTACAGTGCTGCCGTCACTGTCACTGCTATGTAATTATACTATCCTTATCCCTGTATGTACAGCGCCGCCGTCACTGTCAGTGCTATGCAATAATAATATCCTTATCCCTGTATGTACAGCGCTGCCGTCACTGTCAGTGCTATGTAATACTATCCTTATCCCTGTATGTACAGCGCCGCCGTCACTGTCAGTGCTGTGTAATACTATCCTTATCCCTGTATTTACAGCACCGCCATCACTGTCAGTGCTATGTAATAATACTATCCTTATCCCTGTATGTACAGTGCCACCGTCACTGTCAGTGCTATGTAATAATACTATCCTTATCCCTGTATGTACAGCGCCACCGTCACTGTCAGTGCTATGTAATAATACTATCCATATTCCTGTTTGTGCAGCGCCCCCTGTATGTACAGCGCCGCCGTCACTGTCAGTGCTATGTAATACTATCCTTATCCCTGTATCTACAGCGCCGCCATCACTGTCAGTTCTATGTAATACTATCCTTATCCCTGTATGTACAGTGCCGCCGTCACTGTCACTGCTATGTAATTATACTATCCTTATACCTGTATGTATATCGCCGCCGTCAATGTCAGTGCTATGCAATAATAATATCCTTATCCCTGTATGTACAGCGCCGCCGTCACTGTAAGTGCTATGTAATACTATCCTTATCCCTGTATGTACAGTGCCGCCGTCACTGTCAGTGCTGTGTAATACTATCCTTATCCCTGTATTTACAGCACCGCCGTCACTGTCAGTGCTATGTTATACTATCCTTATCCCTGTATGTACAGAGCAGCGTCACTGTCAGTGCTATGTAATACTATCCTTATCCCTGTGTGTACAGCGCCGCCGTCACTGTCAGTGCTATGTAATAATACTATCCTTATCCCTGTATGTACAGTGCCACCATCACTGTCAGTGCTATGTAATAATACTATCCTTATCCCTGTATGTACAGCGCCACCGTCACTGTCAGTGCTATGTAATAATGCTATCCTTATTCCTGTATGTACAGCGCCCCCTGTATGTACAGCGCCGCCGTCACTGTCAGTGCTATGTAATACTATCCTTATCCCTGTATCTACAGCGCCGCCGTCACTGTCAGTTCTATGTAATACTATCCTTATCCCTGTATGTACAGTGCCGCCGTCACTGTCACTGCTATGTAATTATACTATCCTTATCCCTGTATGTACAGCGCCGCCGTCACTGTCAGTGCTATGCAATAATAATATCCTTATCCCTGTATGTACAGCGCCGCCGTCACTGTCAGTGCTATGTAATACTATCCTTATCCCTGTATGTACAGTGCCGCCGTCACTGTCAGTGCTGTGTAATACTATCCTTATCCCTGTATTTACAGCACCGCCGTCACTGTCAGTGCTATGTAATACTATCCTTATCCCTGTATGTACAGAGCAGCGTCACTGTCAGTGCTATGTAATACTATCCTTATCCCTGTGTGTACAGCGCCGCCGTCACTGTCAGTGCTATGTAATAATACTATCCTTATCCCTGTATGTACAGTGCCACCATCACTGTCAGTGCTATGTAATAATACTATCCTTATCCCTATATGTACAGCGCCACCGTCACTGTCAGTGCTATGTAATAATAGTATCCTTATTCCTGTATGTACAGCGCCCCCTGTATGTACAGAGCCGCCGTCACTGTCAGTTCTATGTAATACTATCCTTATCCCTGTATGTACAGCGCCACCGTCACTGTCAGTGCTATGTAATAATACTATCCTTATTCCTGTATGTACAGCGCCCCCTGTATGTACAGCGCCGCCGTCACTGTCAGTGCTATGCAATAATAATATCCATATCCCTGTATGTACAGCGCCGCCGTCACTGTCAGTGCTATGTAATACTATTCTTATCCCTGTATGTACAGCGCCGCCGTGACTGTCAGTGCTGTTTAATACTATCCTTATCCCTGTATTTACAGCACCGCCGTCACTGTCAGTGCTATGTAATACTATCCTTATCCCTGTATGTACAGCGCCGCCGTCACTGTTAGTGCTATGTAATACTATCCGTATCGTTGTATGTACAGCGCCGCCGTCACTGTCAGTGCTGTTTAATACTATCCTTATCCCTGTATGTACAGTACCGCCGTCACTGTCAGTGTTATGTAATACTATCCTTATCCCTGTATGTACAGCGCCGCCGTCACTGTCAGTTCTATGTAATACTATCATTATCCTTGTATGTACAGCGCCGCCGTCACTGTCACTGCTATGTAATAATACTATCCTTATCCCTGTATGTACAGCGCCGCCGTCACTGTCAGTGCTATGTAATAATAATATCCTTATCCCTGTATGTACAGCGCCGCCGTCACTGTCAGTGCTATGTAATAATATCCTTACCCTGTATGTACAATTACATAGCACTGACAGTAACGGCGGCGTTGTACATACAGGGATGAGAATAGAATTATTACATAGCACTGACAGTGACGGTGGCGCTGTACATACAGGGATAAGTATAGTATTATTACATAGCACTGACAGTGACAGTGGCGCTGTACATACAGGGATAAGTATAGTATTATTACATAGCACTGACAGTGACGGCGGCGCTGTACATACAGAGATAAAGATAGTATTATTGCATAGCAGTGACAGTGACGGCGGCACTGTACATACAGGGATAAGGATAGTATTATTACATAGCAGTGACAGTGACGGCGGCGCTGTAGATACAGGGATAAGGATAGTATTACATAGCACTGACAGTGACGGCAGCGCTGTCACTGCTATGTAATAATACTATCCTTATCCCTGTATGTACAGCGCCGCCGTCACTGTCAGTGCTATGTAATAATACTATCCTTATCCCTGTATGTACAGCGCCGCCATCACTGTCAGTGGTTAGAATGTACTTTTCTCCACCCCTGTTATTGCCACAGACTTGCCCTTTACAGGGCGCCGCCGTCACTGTCAGTGCTATGTAATAATATCCTTATCCCTGTATCTACAGCGCCACCGTAACTGTCAGTTCTATGTAATACTTTCCTTATCCCTGTATGTACAGCGCCGCCGTCACTGTCACTGCTATGTAATTAAACTATCCTTATCCCTGTATGTACAGCGCCGCCGTCACTGTCAGTGATATGCAATAAAAATATCCTTATCCCTGTATGTACAGCGCCGTTGTCACTGTCAGTGCTATGTAATACTATCCTTATCCCTGTATGTACAGCGCCGCCGTCACTGTCAGTGCTGTGTAATACTATCCTTATCCCTGTATTTACAGCACCGCCGTCACTGTCAGTGCTATGTAATACTATCCTTATTCCTGTATGTACAGCGCCGCGTCACTGTCAGTGCTATGTAATACTATCCTTATCCCTGTGTGTACAGCGCCACCGTCACTGTCAGTGCTATGTAATAATACTATCCTTATCCCTGTATGTACAGTGCCACCGTCACTGTCAGTGCTATGTAATAATACTATCCTTATCCCTGTATGTACAGCGCCACCGTCACTGTCAGTGCTACACTGGCGACACACTTTATTCGAGCTCGGCTAGTCCCACGAATTCGGGTATACCCGGGTGTTTTGAGGTTTGTGACTGTTTTCTGCCCGAGTGCATTGAGTTATTTTCCGGCAGGGATTGAAGCATTTTATTCCCGCTGGCTGCAATACTGCACAGTACATATATATATATACTGCATTACAATTCATGAATTTATGCCATCTGGTAGACACGTGAAGCATTGCAGCCTATTAAATCCTAATCATTATCATTTAACAGATCAGCCGCCAATCAGCCAGGCATGAACCCAGGCTGGGAAGGCAAATGCAACGGGGCTTGCCAGAGGTTAGGAGCGGCGCATTCCAGGTATCTGCCAGGTACATACCGGGTATTTGCTCGAATAAAGTGTGTCGGTGCAGTATGTAATAATACTATCCTTATTCCTGTATGTACAGCGCCCCCTGTATGTACAGCGCCGCCGTCACTGTCAGTTCTATGTAATACTATCCTTATCCCTGTATGTACAGCGCCGCCGTCACTGTCACTGCTATGTAATAATACTATCCTTATCCCTGTATGTACAGCGCCGCCGTCACTGTCAGTGCTATGCAATAATAATATCCTTATCCCTGTATGTACAGCGCCGCCGTCACTGTCAGTGCTATGTAATACTATCCTTATCCCTGTATGTACAGCGCCGCCGTCACTGTCAGTGCTGTGTAATACTATCCTTATCCCTGTATTTGCAGCACCGCCGTCACTGTCAGTGCTATGTAATACTATCCTTATCCCTGTATGTACAGCGCCGCTGTCACTGTCAGTGCTATGTAATACTATCCTTATCCCTGTATGTACAGCGCCGCCGTCACTGTCAGTGCTGTGTAATACTATCCTTATCCCTGTATGTACAGCACCGACGTCACTGTCAGTGCTATGTAATACTATCCTTATCCCTGTATGTACAGCGCCGCCGTCACTGTCAGTTCTATGTAATACTATCCTTATCCTTGTATGTACAGCTCCGCCATCACTGTCACTGCTATGTAATAATACTATCCTTATCCCTGTATGTACAGCGCCGCCGTCACTGTCAGTGATATGTAATAATAATATCCTTATCCCTGTATGTACAGCGCCGCTGTCACTGTCAGTGCTATGTAATACTATCCTTATCCCTGTATGTACAGCGCCGCCGTCACTGTCAGTGCTGTGTAATACTATCCTTATCCCTGTATGTACAGCGTCGCCGTCACTGTCAGTGCTATGTAATACTATCCTTATCCCTGTATGAACAGCGCCGCATCACTGTCAGTGCTATGTAATACTATCCTTATCCCTGTGTGTACAGCGCCGCCGTCACTGTCAGTGCTATGTAATAATACTATCCTTATCCCTGTATGCACAGCGCCGCCGTCACTGTCAGTGCTATGTAATAATACTATCCTTATCCCTGTATGTACAGCGAAGCCGTCACTGTCAGTGCTATGTAATAATACTATCCTTATCCCTGTATGTACAGCGGCGCCGTCACTGTCAGTGCTATGTAATAATACTATCCTTGTCCCTGTATGTACAGCGCTGCCGTCACTATCAGTGCTATGTAATACTATCCTTATCTCTGTATGTACAGCGCCGCCGTCACTGTCAGTTCTATGTAATACTATCCTTATCCCTGTATGTACAGCGCCGTCGTCACTGTCACTGCTATGTAATAATACTATACTTATCCCTGTATGTACAGCGCCGCCGTCACTGTCAGTGCTATGTAATAATACTATCCTTATCCGTGTATGTACAGCGCCGCCGTCACTGTCAGTGCTATGTAATAATACTATCCTTATCCCTGTATGTACAGCGCCGCCGTCACTGTCAGTGCTATGTAATACTATCCTTATCCCTGTATGTACAGCGCCACCGTCACTGTCACTGGTATGTAATAATACTATCCTTATCCCTGTATGTACAGCACCGCCGTCACTGTCACTGGTATGTAATAATACTATCCTTATCCCTGTATGTACAGCGCCGCCGTCACTGTCAGTGCTATGTAATACTATCCTTATCCCTGTATGTACAGCGCCGCCGTCACTGTCTGTTCTATGTAATACTATCCTTATCCCTGTATGTACAGCGCCGCCGTCACTGTCAGTTCTATGAAATACTATCCTTATCCCTGTATGTACAGCGCCGCCGTCACTGTCACTGCTATGTAATAATACTATCCTTATCCCTGTATGTACAGCGCCGCCGTCACTGTCAGTGCTATGTAATACTATCCTTATCCCTGTATGTACAATTACATAGCACTGACAGTAACGGCGGCGTTGTACATACAGGGATAAGAATAGTATTATTACATAGCACTGACAGTGACCGCGGCGCTGTACATACAGGGATAAGGATATTATTATTACATAGCACTGACAGTGACGGTGGCGCTGTACATACAGGGATAAGTATAGAATTTTTACATAGCACTGACAGTGACCGCGGCGCTGTACATACAGAGATAAGGATAGTATTATTGCATAGCACTGACAGTGACGGCGGCACTGTACATACAGGGATAAGGATAGTATTATTACATAGCAGTGACAGTGACGGCGGCGCCCTGTAAAGGGCAAGTCTGTGGCAATAATAGGGGTGGAGAAAAGTACTTTCTAGCCACTGTCAGTGATGGCGGCGCTGTACATACAGGGATAAGGATAGTATTATTACATAGCACTGACAGTGATGGCGGCGCTGTACATACAGGGATTAGCGCCGCCGTCACTGTCAGTACTGTCTTATATATCCTATCCTTATCCCTGTATGTACAGCGCCGCCGTCACTGTCAGTGCTATGTAATAATGCTATCCTTAACCCTGTATGTGCAGCGCCGCCATCACTGTCAGTGCTGTGCAATAATACTATTCTTATCCCTGTATGTACAGCCCCGCCGTCACTGTCAGTGGTATGTAATACTATCCTTATCCCTGTATGTACAGCGCCGTCGTCACTGTCAGTGCTATGTAATAATACTATTCTTATCCCTGTATGTACAGCGCTGCCGTCACTGTCAGTGCTATGTAATAATACTATCCTTATCCCTGTATGTACAGCGCCGCCGTCACTGTCAGTGCTATGTAATACTATCCTTATCCTTGTATGTACAGCACCGCCATCACTGTCACTGCTATGTAATAATACTATCCTTATCCCTGTATGTACAGCGCCACCGTCACTGTCAGTGCTATGTAATAATACTATCCTTATCCCTGTATGTACAGCGCCGCGGTCACTGTCAGTGCTATGTAATAATACTATCCTTATCCCTGTATGTACAGCGCCGCCGTCACTGTTATTTCTATGTAATACTATCCTTATCCCTGTATGTACAGCGCCACCGTCACTGTCAGTGCTATGTAATAATACTATCCTTATCCCTGTATGTACAGCGCCGTCGTCACTGTCAGTGCTATGTAATAATACTATTCTTATCCCTGTATGTACAGCTCCGCCGTCACTGTCAGTGCTATGTAATACTATCCTTATCCCTGTATGTACAGCGCCGCGTCACTGTCAGTGCTATGTAATACTATCCTTATCCCTGTGTGTACAGCGCCGCCGTCACTGTCAGTGCTATGTAATAATACTATCCTTATCCCTGTATGTACAGTGCCACCATCACTGTCAGTGCTATGTAATAATACTATCCTTATCCCTGTATGTACAGCGCAACCGTCACTATCAGTGCTATGTAATAATACTATCCTTATCCCTGTATGTACAGCGCCGCCGTCACTGTCAGTGCTATGTAATAATACTATCCTTATCCCTGTATGTACAGCGCCGCCGTCACTGTCAGTGCTATGTAATAATATTATCCTTATCCCTGTATGTACAGCGCCGCCGTCACTGTCAGTGCAATGTAATAATACTATCCTTATCCCTGTATGTATAGCGCCACCGTCACTGTCAGTGCTATGTAATAATACTATCCTTATCCCTGTATGTACAGCGCCGCGGTCACTGTCAGTGCTATTTAATAATACTATCCTTATCCCTGTATGTACAGCGCCGCCGTCACTGTCAGTTCTATGTAATACTATCCTTATCCTTGTATGTACAGCGCCGCCATCACTGTCACTGCTATGTAATAATACTATCCTTATCCCTGTATGTACAGCGCCGCCGTCACTGTCAGTGCTATGTAATACTATCCTTATCCCTGTATGTACAGCGCCGCGTCACTGTCAGTGCTATGTAATACTATCCTTATCCCTGTGTGTACAGCGCCGCCGTCACTGTCAGTGCTATGTAATAATACTATCCTTATCCCTGTATGTACAGTGCCACCATCACTGTCAGTGCTATGTAATAATACTATCCTTATCCCTGTATGTACAGCGCCGCCGTCACTGTCAGTGCTATGTAATAATGCTATCCTTAACCCTGTATGTGCAGCGCCGCCGTCACTGTCAGTGCTGTGCAATAATACTATTCTTATCCCTGTATGTACAGCGCCGCGTCACTGTCAGTGCTATGTAATACTATCCTTATCCCTGTGTGTACAGCGCCGCCTACACTGTCAGTGCTGTGTAATAATACTATCCTTATCCCTGTGTGTACAGCGCCGCCGTCACTATCAGTGCTATGTAATAATACTATCCGTATCCCTGTATGTACAGCGCCGCCGTCACTGTCAGTGCTATGTAATACTATCCTTATTACTGTATGTATAGCGCCGCCATCACTGTCAGTGCTATGTAATAATACTATCTTTATCCCTGTATGTACAGCGCCGCCGTCACTGTCAGTGCTATGTAATAATACTATCCTTATCCCTGTATGCACAGCGCCGCCGTCACTGTCAGTGCTATGTAATAATACTATCCTTATCCCTGTATGTACAGCGCTGCTGTCACTGTCAGTGCTATGTAATAATACTATCCTTATCCCTGTATGTACAGCGGCGCCGTCACTGTCAGTGCTATGTAATAATACTATCCTTATCCCTTTATGTACAGCGCCGCCGTCACTGTCAGTGCTATGTAATACTATCCTTATCTCTGTATGTACAGCGCCGCCGTCACTGTCAGTTCTATGTAATACTATCCTTATCCCTGTATGTACAGCGCCGTCGTCACTGTCACTGCTATGTAATAATACTATAATTATCCCTGTATGTACAGCGCCGCCGTCACTGTCAGTGCTATGTAATAATACTATCCTTATCCGTGTATGTACAGCGCCGCCGTCACTGTCAATGCTATGTAATAATACTATCCTTATCCCTGTATGTACAGCACCACCGTCACTGTCAGTGCTATGTAATACTATCCTTATCCCTGTATGTACAGCACCGCCGTCACCTTCAGTTCTATGTAATACTATCCTTATCCCTGTATGTACAGCGCCGCCGTCACTGTCACTGGTATGTAATAATACTATCCTTATCCCTGTATGTACAGCACCGCCGTCACTGTAAGTGCTATGCAATAATAATATCCTTATCCCTGTATGTACAGTGCCACCGACACTGTCAGTGCTATGTAATACTATCCTTATCCCTGTATGTACAGCGCCGCCGTCACTGTCAGTTCTATGTAATACTATCCTTATCCCTGTATGTACAGCGCCGCCGTCACTGTCAGTTCTATGTAATACTATCCTTATCCCTGTATGTACAGCGCCGCCGTCACTGTCACTGCTATGTAATAATACTATCCTTATCCCTGTATGTATAGCGCCGCCGTCACTGTCAGTGCTATGTAATACTATCCTTATCCCTGTATGTACAATTACATAGCACTGACAGTAACGGCGGCGTTGTACATACAGGGATAAGAATAGTATTATTACATAGCACTGACAGTGACCGCGGCGCTGTACATACAGGGATAAGGATAGTATTATTACATAGCACTGACAGTGATGGTGGCGCTGTACATACAGGGATAAGTATAGTATTATTGCATAGCAGTGACAGTGACGGCGGCACTGTAGATACAGGGATAAGGATAGTATTACATAGCACTGACAGTGACGGCGGCGCCCTGTAAAGGGCAAATCTGTGGCAATAATAGGGGTGGATAAAAGTACTTTCTAGCCACTGACAGTGATGGCGGCGCTGTACATACAGGGATAAGGATAGTATTATTAAATAGCACTGACAGTGATGGCGGCGCTGTACATACAGGGATTAGCGCCGCCGTCACTGTCAGTACTGTCTTATATATCCTATCCTTATCCCTGTATGTACAGCGCCGCCGTCACTGTCAGTGCTATGTAATAATGCTATCCTTAACCCTGTATGTGCAGCGCCGCCATCACTGTCAGTGCTGTGCAATAATACTATTCTTATCCCTGTATGTACAGCCCCGCCGTCACTGTCAGTGCTATGTAATACTATCCTTATCCCTGTATGTACAGCGCTGCCATCACTGTCACTGCTATGTAATAATACTATCCTTATCCCTGTATGTACAGCGCCACCGTCACTGTCAGTGCTATGTAATAATACTATCCTTATCCCTGTATGTACAGCGCCGCCGTCACTGTCAGTTCTATGTAATACTATCCTTATCCTTGTATGTACAGTGCCGCCATCACTGTCACTGCTATGTAATAATACTATCCTTATCCCTGTATGTACAGAGCCGCCGTCACTGTCAGTGCTATGTAATAATAATATCCTTATCCCTGTATGTACAGCGCCGCCGTCAATGTCAGTGCTATGTAATACTATCCTTATCACTGTATGTACAGCGCCGCCGTCACTGTCAGTGCTATGTAATACTATCCTTATCCCTGTATGTACAGCGTCGCCGTCACTGTCAGTGCTATGTAATACTATCCTTATCCCTGTATGTACAGCGCCGCCATCACTGTCACTGCTATGTAATAATACTATCCTTATCCCTGTATGTACAGCGCCACCGTCACTGTCAGTGCTATGTAATAATACTATCCTTATCCCTGTATGTACAGCGCCGCGGTCACTGTCAGTGCTGTGTAATAATACTATCCTTATCTCTGTATGTACAGCGCCGCTGTCACTGTCAGTGCTATGTAATACTATCCTTATCTCTGTATGTACAGCGCCGCCGTCACTGTCAGTGCTATGTAATAATACTATACTTATCCCTGTATGTACAGCGCCACCGTCACTGTCAGTGCTATGTAATAATACTATCCTTATCCCTGTATGTACAGCGCCGCGGTCACTGTCAGTGCTATGTAATAATACTATCCTTATCCCTGTATGTACAGCGCCGCCGTCACTGTCAGTTCTATGTAATACTATCCTTATCCTTGTATGTACAGCGCCGCCATCACTGTCACTGCTATGTAATAATACTATCCTTATCCCTGTATGTACAGCGCCGCCGTCACTGTCAGTGCTATGTAATAATAATATCCTTATCCCTGTATGTACAGCGCCGCCATCACTGTCAGTGCTATGTAATACTATCCTTATCACTGTATGTACAGCGCCGCCGTCACTGTCAGTGCTGTGTAATACTATCCTTATCCCTGTATGTACAGCGTCGCCGTCACTGTCAGTGCTATGTAATACTATCCTTATCCCTGTATGTACAGTGCCACCATCACTGTCAGTGCTATGTAATAATACTATCCTTATCCCTGTATGTACAGCGCAACCGTCACTGTCAGTGCTATGTAATAATACTATCCTTATCCCTGTATGTACAGCGCCGCCGTCACTGTCAGTGCTATGTTATAATACTATCCTTATCCCTGTGTGTACAGCGCCGCCGTCACTGTCAGTGCTATGTAATAATACTATCCTTATCCCTGTATGTACAGCGCCGCGGTCACTGTCAGTGCTATGCAATAATACTATTCTTTTCCCTGTATGTACAGCGCCGCCATCGCTGTCAGTGCTATGTAATAATACTATTCTTATCCCTTTATGTACAGTGCCGCCGTCACTGTCAGTGCTACAGTATGTAATAATACTATTCTTATCCCTTTATGTACAGCGCCGCCGTAACTGTCACTGCTATGTAATAATACTATCCTTATCCCTGTATGTACAGTGCCGCCGTCACTGTCACTGCTATGTAATAATACTATCCTTATCTCTGTATGTACAGCGCCGCCGTCACTGTCAGTGCTATGTAATAATACTATACTTATCCCTGTATGTACAGCGCCACCGTCACTGTCAGTGCTATGTAATAATACTATCCTTATCCCTGTATGTACAGCGCCGCATCACTGTCAGTGCTATGTAATAATACTATCCTTATCCCTGTATGTACAGCGCCGCCGTCACTGTCAGTTCTATGTAATACTATCCTTATCCCTGTATGTACAGCGCCGCCATTACTGTCACTGCTATGTAATAATACTATCTTTATCCCTGTATGTACAGCGCCGCCGTCACTGTCAGTGCTATGTAATAATAATATCCTTATCCCTGTATGTACAGCGCCGCCGTCACTGTCAGTGCTATGGAATACTATCCTTATCCCTGTATGTACAGCGTCGCCGTCACTGTCAGTGCTATGTTATACTATCCTTATCCCTGTATGTACAGCGCCGCGTCACTGTCAGTGCTATGTAATACTATCCTTATCCCTGTGTGTACAGCGCCGCCGTCACTGTCAGTGCTATGTAATAATACTATCCTAATCCCTGTATGTACAGCGCCACCGTCACTGTCAGTGCAATGTAATAATATTATCCTTATCCCTGTATGTACAGCGCCACCATCACTGTCAGTGCTATGTAATAATACTATCCTTATCCCTGTATGTACAGCGCCAACGTCACTGTCAGTGCTATGTAATAATACTATCCTTATCCCTGTATGTACAGCGCCGCCGTCACTGTCAGTGCTATGTAATAATACTATACTTAACCCTGTATGTACAGCGCCGCCGCACTGTCAGTGCTATGTAATAATACTATCCTTATCCCTGTATGTACAGCGCAGCCGTCACTGTCAGTGCTATGTTATAATACTATCCTTATCCCTGTGTGTACAGCGCCGCCGTCACTGTCACTGCTATGTAATAATACTATCCTTATCCCTGTATGTACAGCGCCGCCGTCACTGTCAGTACTATGTAATACTATCCTTATCCCTGTATGCCACTGCGCTGCCGTCACTGTCAGTGCTATGTAATAATAGTATCCCTATCCCTGTATGTACAGCGCCGCCGTCACTGTCAGTGCTATGTAACGGCGGCGCTGTACATAGAGGGATAAGGATAGTATTATTACATAGCAGTTACAATGACGGCAGCGCTGTACATACAGGGATAAGGATAGTATTACATAGCACTGACAGTGACGCGGCGCTGTACATACAGGGATAAGGATAGTATTACATAGCACTGACAGTGACGGCGACGCTGTACATACAGGGATAGTATTACACAGCACTGACAGTGACGGCGGCGCTGTACATACAGGGATAAGGATATTATTATTACATAGCACTGACAGTGACGGCGGCGCTGTACATACAGGGATAAGGATAGTATTATTACATAGCAGTGACAGTGATGGCGGCGCTGTACATACAAGGATAAGGATAGTAATACATAGAACTGACAGTGACGGCGGCGCTGTACATACAGGGATAAGGATAGTATTAATACATAGCACTGACAGTGACTGCGGCGCTGTACATACAGGGATAAGGATAGTATTATTACATAGCACTGACAGTGACAAGGCGCTGTACATACAGGGATAAGTATAGTGTTATTACATAGCACTGACAGTGATGGCGGCGCTGTACATACAGAGATAAGGATAATATTATTACATAGCAGTAACAGTGACGGCGGCACTGTACATACAGGGATAAGGATAGTATTATTACATAGCAGTGACAGTGACGGCGGCACTGTAGATACAGGGATAAGGATAGGATATATAAGACAGTACTGGCAGTGACGGCGGCGCTTATCCCTATATGTATGTACAGCGCCACCGTCACTGTCAGTGCTATGTAATAATACTATCCTTATCCCTGTATGTACAGCGCCGCCGTCACTGTCAGTGCTATGTAATAATACTATCCTTATCCCTGTATGTACAGCGCCACCATCACTGTCAGTGCTATGTACAAATACTATTCTTATCCCTGTATGTACAGCGCCGCCGTCACTGTCAGTGCTATGCAATAATACTATTCTTATCCCTGTTTGTAAAGCGCCGCCATCACTGTCAGTGCTATGTAATAATACTATTCTTATCCCTTTATGTACAGCGCCGCAGTCACTGTCAGTGCTATGTAATAATACTATTCTTATCCCTGTATGTACAACGCCGCCGTCACTGTAAGTGCTATGTTATAATACTATCCTTATCCCTGTATGTACAGCACCGCCGTCACTGTCAGTGCTGTGTAATAATACTATCCTTATCCCTGTATGTACAGCGCCGCCGTCACTGTCACTGCTGTGTAATAATACTATCCTATCACTGTATGTACAGCGCCGCTGTCACTGTCAGTGCTGTGTAATAATACTATCCTTATCCCTGTATGTACTGCGCCGCCGTCACTGTCAGTGCTATGTAATAATACTATACTTATCCCTGTATGTACAGCGCCGCCGTCACTGTCAGTGCTATGTAATAATACTATCCTTATCCCTGTATGTACAGCGCCGCCGTCACTGTCAGTTTTATGTAATAATACTATCCTTATCCCTGTATGAACAGCGCCGCCGTCACTGTCAGTGCTATGTAATACTATCCTTATCCCTGTATATACAGCGCCGCCGTCACTGTCAATTCTATGTAATACTATCCTTATCCCTGTATGTACAGCGCCGCCGTCACTGTCACTGCTATGTAATAATACTATACTTATCCCTGTATGTACAGCGCCGCCGCACTGTCAGTGCTATGTAATAATACTATCCTTATCCCTGTATGTACAGCGCAGCCATCACTGTCAGTGCTATGTTATAATACTATCCTTATCCCTGTGTGTACAGCGCCGCCGTCACTGTCACTGCTATGTAATAATACTATCCTTATCCCTGTATGTACAGCGCCGCCGTCACTGTCAGTACTATGTAATACTATCCTTATCCCTGTATGCCACTGCGCTGCCGTCACTGTCAGTGCTATGTAATAATAGTATCCCTATCCCTGTATGTACAGCGCCGCCGTCACTGTCAGTGCTATGTAACGGCGGCGCTGTACATAGAGGGATAAGGATAGTATTATTACATAGCAGTTACAATGACGGCAGCGCTGTACATACAGAGATAAGGATAGTATTACATAGCACTGACAGTGACGCGGCGCTGTACATACAGGGATAAGGATAGTATTACATAGCACTGACAGTGACGGCGACGCTGTACATACAGGGATAAGGATAGTATTACACAGCACTGACAGTGACGGCGGCGCTGTACATACAGGGATAAGGATATTATTATTACATGGCACTGACAGTGACGGCGGCGCTGTACATACAGGGATAAGGATAGTATTATTACATAGCAGTGACAGTGATGGCGGCGCTGTACATACAAGGATAAGGATAGTAATACATAGAACTGACAGTGACGGCGGCGCTGTACATACAGGGATAAGGATAGTATTAATACATAGCACTGACAGTGACCGCGGCGCTTTACATACAGGGATAAGGATAGTATTATTACATAGCACTGACAGTGACGGTGGCGCTGTACATACAGGGATAAGTATAGTGTTATTACATAGCACTGACAGTGATGGCGGCGCTGTACATACAGAGATAAGGATAATATTATTACATAGCAGTAACAGTGACGGCGGCACTGTACATACAGGGATAAGGATAGTATTATTACATAGCAGTGACAGTGACGGCGGCACTGTAGATACAGGGATAAGGATAGGATATATAAGACAGTACTGACAGTGACGGCGGCGCTTATCCCTATATGTATGTACAGCGCCGCCGTCACTGTCAGTGCTATGTAATAATACTATCCTTATCCCTGTATGTACAGCGCCGCCGTCACTGTCAGTGCTATGTAATAATACTATCCTTATCCCTGTATGTACAGCGCCACCATCACTGTCAGTGCTATGTACAAATACTATTCTTATCCCTGTATGTACAGCACCGCCGTCACTGTCAGTGCTATGCAATAATACTATTCTTATCCCTGTTTGTAAAGCGCCGCCATCACTGTCAGTGCTATGTAATAATACTATTCTTATCCCTTTATGTACAGCGCCGCAGTCACTGTCAGTGCTATGTAATAATACTATTCTTATCCCTGTATGTACAACGCCGCCGTCACTGTCAGTGCTATGTTATAATACTATCCTTATCCCTGTATGTACAGCGCCGCCGTCACTGTCAGTGCTGTGTAATAATACTATCCTTATCCCTGTATGTACAGCGCCGCCGTCACTGTCACTGCTGTGTAATAATACTATCCTATCACTGTATGTACAGCGCCGCTGTCACTGTCAGTGCTGTGTAATAATACTATCCTTATCCCAGTATGTACTGCGCCGCCATCACTGTCAGTGCTATGTAATAATACTATACTTATCCCTGTATGTACAGCGCCGCCGTCACTGTCAGTGCTATGTAATAATACTATCCTTATCCCTGTATGTACAGCGCCGCCGTCACTGTCAGTTTTATGTAATAATACTATCCTTATCCCTGTATGAACAGCGCCGCCGTCACTGTCAGTGCTATGTAATACTATCCTTATCCCTGTATGTACAGCGCCGCCGTCACTGTCAGTTCTATGTAATACTATCCTTATCCCTGTATGTACAGCGCCGCCGTCACTGTCACTGCTATGTAATAATACTATACTTATCCCTGTATGTACAGCGCCGCCGTCACTGTCAGTGCTATGTAATAATAATTTCCTTATCCCTGTATGTACAGCGCCGCCGTCACTGTCAGTGCTATGTAATACTATCCTTATCCCTGTATGTACAGCGCCGCCGTCACTGTCAGTGCTGTGCAATACTATCCTTATCCCTGTATGTACAGCACCGCCGTCACTGTCAGTGCTATGTAATACTATCCTTATCCCTGTATGTACAGCGCCGCGTCACTGTCAGTGCTATGTAATACTATCTTTATCCCTGTATGTACAGCGCCGCCGTCACTGTCAGTTCTATGTAATACTATTCTTATCCCTGTATGTACAGCGCCGTCACTGTCACTGCTATGTAATAATACTATCCTTATCCCTGTATGTACAGCGCCGCCGTCACTGTCAGTGCTATGTAATAATAATATCCTTATCCCTGTATGTACAGCGCCGCCATCACTGTCAGTGCTATGTAATACTATCCTTATCCCTGTAGGTACAATTACATAGCACTGACAGTAACAACGGCTCTGTACATACAGGGATAAGGATAGTATTATTACATAGCACTGACAGTGACGGTGGCGCTGTACATACAGGGATAAAATAGTATTATTACAAAGCACTGACAGTGACCGCGGCGCTGTACACACAGGGATAAGGATAGTATTATAACATAGCACTGACAGTGACGGTGGCGCTGTACATACAGGGATAAGTATAGTATTATTACATAGCACTGACAGTGACGGCGGCGCTGTACATACAGAGATAAGGATAGTATTATTGCATAGCAGTGACAGTGACGGCGGCTATGTACATACAGGGATAAGGATAGTATTATTACATAGCAGTGACAGTGACGGCGGCGCTGTAGATACAGTGAAAAGGATAGTATTACATAGCACTGACAGTGACGTGGCGCCCTGTAAAGGGCAAGTCTGTGGCAATAACAGGGGTGGAGAAAAATACTTTCTACCCACTGACAGTGATGGCGGCGCTGTACATACAGGGATAAGGATAGTATTATTACATACCAGGCTCACTAATAAAGGTCAAGCCACTTGGCTGCCAGAATGCCCTGCTTCAGCACAGACCAGAAAGCATTGTGATAAGCGTATCCCCGGTATAGTCAGGGGCTAATGAGAGTCGTCCCCGTCCCCCCAGTATACGGCAAGAACCATGGACCCGGTACTTGTGGTTCGGACTGTCTCCAACCAGCCATAATGTTGTGAGAGTGAAATTATGTCTAAGTCCAGCTTTGGTACATTAGAAGCAACTCTGAAACTTAACCTAAGCGTTTTTCGAAGCTACTTTTTGGCTAACTTCTTATAGGAAGGTCTAGGAGCTCTGAAAATGAACGTGCGCGTCTTTCACTCTTCCCGAGGGACTTAGAAGAATTTTGTGATATTTTTTATTAAAATGGTGTATAAGGGTATATATATATATATATATATATTTTATGCACTGTATATGAGCTGGCGATTTGTAAGTCTGTGGTTCCGAGAGGGGGTAACCAGGCTCACTAATAAAGGTCAAGCCACTTGGCTGCCAGAATGCCCTGCTTCAGCACAGACCAGAAAGGCATTGTGATAAGCGTATCCCCGGTATAGTCAGGGGTTAATGGGAGTCGTCCCCGTCCCCCCAGTATACGCCCAGAACCATGGACCCGGTACTTGTGGTTCGGACTGTCTCCAACCAGCCATAATGTTGTGAGAGTGAAATTATGTCTAAGTCCAGCTTTGGTACATTAGAAGCAACTCTGAAACTTAACCTAAGCGTTTTTCGAAGCTACTTTTTGGCTAACTTCTTATAGGAAGGTCTAGGAGCTATGAAAATGAACGTGCGCGTCTTTCACTCTTCCCGAGGGACTTAGAAGAATTTTGTGATATTTTTTATTAAAATGGTGTATAAGGGCATATATATAAATATATTTTATGCACTGTATATGAGCTGGCGATTTCTAAGTCTGTGGTTCCGAGAGGGGGTAACCAGGCTCACTAATAAAGGTCAAGCCACTTGGTTGCCAGAATGCCCTGCTTCAGCACAGACCAGAAAGGCATTGTGATAAGCGTAGCCCCGGTATAGTCAGGGGTTAATGGGAGTCGTCCCCGTCCCCCCAGTATACGCCCAGAACCATGGACCCGGTACTTGTGGTTCGGACTGTACAAAAACATTTATTTACAAATACTGTACAATGTAAAAACATTTTAATTGCACAGCAATTCAAAACATCAACAGGTTTACTGCTAGTTAAAACATTTATGTACAGAAAGTAAAAACATTTACAGTCAGTCAGTATGGTTTACAGTCACATGTTGTTATTAAAAAAAATTCTTTATTCATAAAATATACAAAACGCAACATCTCCTTTATTAAAGAATAGCAAGAACATTTACAGTGGGATGGTGTGCTGAGCGGTCCGTCAGGCCTGCACAACTCCAGTCCTCGAGGGCCGCAAACAGGCCCGGTTTTCAGTGTAACCTTTGAAAACCGGGCCTGTTTGTTGCCCTCAGGGACTGGAATTGGTCAGGTCTTGTGTACAGTAAACACAAACATTTATTTATTAATACTAGTAAAAACCCACAACATCTCCTTTATTTAAGTACAGCAGGTCAAAACATGTACAGTACAGCACAACAGTATGGTCTTACCTGTTTTAAAAAAAAATCTTTATTCATACAGTAAAATATACAAAACGCAACATCTCCTTTATTAAATAACGGCAAGTCAAAACATTTACAGTGGGATGGTGTGCAGAACAGTCAGTCAGGCCTGCACAACTCCAGTCCTCGAGGGCCGCAAACAGGCCCTGTTTTCAAAACAACCTTGAAAACCGGGCCTGTTTGCTGCCCTCAGGGACTGGAACAAAACATTTACCAAAAATTTACAACAATGCGTACCCCACCAGATTGTCCTTCCATGGCCGATGCCTTGCATAGCGCAAAATGCCATTAATGCAGTCTCGAACGCCTTTCATTACAGGATCTGTAATTGAAAAAAAGCGCCGCAATTCCTCCATAATAGTCTTTCTTAAATTGTCAGGAAGCGCCTTTTTTTCGCGATTTCCTTTATAGAGATTTATAGAGTTTATAGAGATTTTAAATTATTATGTAATCAGGAATTCTCCAGTAATACACACAAGAAAACTAATTCTAACCTATCACAATGGGAGACGAAAGCGATCAAAGCATTGAAGGATGATGAGAATATTGTAATTAGACAGGCAGATAAGGGAGGCGGCATCATTGTACAGATTAAAGTACACTATACTAGGGAAGTACTACGGTTATTACAAGATAGTACCTCATATAAAATTCTGAAAAAAGATCCCACTCCAAGCTTTAAAGAAAGTTTAGACATGATTCTAATTGACGCCGCTGCTGAAGGTATTCTATGTTCAAAGGAATTGAAGTTTTTAACTATAGATTACCCCAGGATCCCTCATTTTTATCATCTTCCTAAAATTCACAAGGACATTAAAGTACCTCCAGGTTGACCCATAATTTCTGGAATCAATTCCCTAACCGCTAATTTATCAAAATATTTGGATCACTTTCTCCAGAAGTATGTAACTACACTAGTGTCACACATTAAAGATACCACTCATGGGTTGAATCTTATACAGGACTTAGAGTGGGATACTGGTTTTTATTGGGTTACATGTGATGTGGAGTCCCTATATTCTAATATTCTACATACTGCTGGAATACAAGCGGTAGAATTTTATCTAAAAAATGACAAAGATATTTCCATTATACAAAGGGAATTTATTCTGACAGGTGTCCAGTTTATTTTAACACACAATTATTTTAGATTTAATGACAATTTTTATATACAAACCAAGGGCACAGCAATGGGTACGACCTTTGCACCTAGTTATGCAAATGTAATGATGGGATTCTGGGAGCATATTTTTATTTGGAATAATAACCCATTTTTAGAATTTTTGGGATTTTATCGACGGTTCATAGATGATATTTTAGTAGTGTGAAAAGGGACCCTAGAAGATTTAGATTTATTCTTAGAGTACATGAATAATAACCCTTGTAATCTCAAGTTGTATTGTATTGTATGTCTTTATTTATATAGCGCCATTAATGTACATAGCGCTTCACGGTAGTAATACATGTGGTAATCGAATAAATAACAGATAATATACATAACAGATCATGGGAATAAGTGCTTTAGACAAACATAACATTAAGGAAAAGGAGTCCCTGCTCTGAGAAGCTTACTATCTAATTAGTAGGTAGGGAGAACGTACAGAGACAGTAGGAGGGAGTTCTGGTAAGTGCGTCTGCAGGGGGCCAAGCTTTATGTATCATGTGTTCAGAATGTTCACAGTGCTATTCGTATGCTTCTTTAAGCAAGTGTGTCTTAAGGTGGGTCTTAAAGGTGGATAGAGAGGGTGCTAGTCGGGTACTGAGGGGAAGGGCATTCCAGAGGTGTGGGGCAGTCAGTGAAAAATGTTTAAGGTGGGAGAGGGCTTTAGATAAAAAGGGGTAGAAAGAAGACATCCTTGAGCAGAACGCAAGAGTCGGGGTGGTGCATAGGGAGAAATTAGGGCTGAGATGTAAGGAGGGGCAGAAGAATGTAAAGCTTTAAAAGTGAGGAGAAGAATGGAGTGTGAGATGCGGGATTTGATTGGAAGCCAGGAGAGGGATTTCAGGAGGGGAGATGCTGAGACAGATCTAGGAAAGAGTAGAGTGATTCTGGCAGCAGCATTTAGGATAGATTGTAGGGGAGACAGGTGAGAGGCAGGAAGGCCGGACAGCAGGAGGTTACAGTAATCAAGACGGGAGAGAATGAGGGCCTGAGTCAGAGTTTTAGCAGTCGAGCAACAGAGGAAAGGGCGTATCTTTGTTATATTGCGGAGGAAAAAGCGACAAGTTTTAGAAATGTTTTGAATGTGAGGGGCGATTGTGAGAGAGGAGTCGAGTGTGACCCCTAGGCAGCGTGCTTGGGCTACTGGGTGGATGATCGTAGTTCCAACAGTAATGTGGAAGGAGGTAGTAGGGCCAGGTTTGGGAGGAAGTATGAGGAGCTCTGTTTTAGCCATATTGAGTTTAAGGCGACGGAGGGCCATCCAGGATGATATAGCAGAGAGACATTCAGAAACTTTGGTCTGTATAGCAGGTGTAAGGTCAGGTGTTGAAAAGTATATTTGTGTGTCGTCAGCATATAGGTGATATTTAAGCCCAAAATATGTTATTAGGTCACCTAGAGAGAGTGTGTACAGAGAAAAGAGAAGAGGTCCCAGGATAGAGCCCTGGGGTACCCCCACAGAGAGATAAATAGAGGAGGAGGAGGTGTTAGCAGAAGAGACACTGAAAGTACGATGGGAGAGGTAGGATGAGATCCAGGATAGAGCTTTGTTCCGAATACCAAGAGTATGGAGAATGCGAAGGAGAAGAGGGTGGTCCACGGTGTCAAATGCTGCAGAGAGGTCAAGTAATATGAGCAGAGTGTAATGACCTCTGTCTTTGGCAGCATGGAGGTCGTCAGTTATTTTAGTGAGGGCTGTTTCCATGGAGTGATGGGAGGTTTAGGATGGGAAGAAGAAACAGAGGGGATGTTCTGCCGTATGGATTCCACCTTTTCCTTAAAATAGTCAGCAAAGTCCTGAGCGGAGATGGAGGAAGGAGAGGCCGCTGAGGGTGGTTTGAGTAGAGTATCAAAGACAGAAAACAGTCAGCGAGGGTTAGACTTGTGCATGTTGATTAATGCAGAAAAGTAGGCTTGTTTAGCTTGCGAGAGGGCAGAGTTGAAACAGGATAGCATAAATTTGTAGTGACGGAAGTCTGCGAGAGTGTGAGACTTCCTCCAGAGGCGTTCAGAGGAACGAGTGGAGGAACGCAGCATGCGTGTGTGGGAATTTAGCCAGGGTCTAAGGTTAGAAGGGCGAGTGCGGCAGAGAGAAAGTGGGGCATGTAGATCAAGAGAGGAGGACAAGACAGAGTTGTAGTTCCTGACCAGGTTGTCGGGGTCTGTAGCAGAGCTGAGAGAGGAGAGGGAGGAGTGTAAAGTGGACACAAGGTCAGGTAAGTGAATAGAGCGCAGGTTTCTGCAGAACCGGGGTGTAGATTGAGGTGGAGAAGGGGAGAAGCGAGATAGAGAGAATGAGATGAGATGATGGTCAGAGAGAGGAAAAGGGGAAATGGAGAAATCGGAGAGAGAGAAGTTCTTAGTGAAAACCAGGTCTAAGTAGTTGCCATCCTTGTGGGTGCTGGCTGCAATCCACTGTTGAAGGCCAAAAGAAGAGGTTAGAGAAAGAAAGCGGGAAGCCCAAAGGAGAGAGGGGTCATCAATGTGGCAATTGAAGTCCCCAAGGAGAAGAACAGGGGAGTCTGAGGAGAGGAAGAAAGAGAGCCAGGATTCAAAGTGAGAGAGAAAGGCAGAAGGGGGATGAGTAGAGGTAGGTGGGCGATAGATGACCGCCACATGAACAGGGAGCGGAGAGAAAATCTCGACAGTGTGAGCCTCAAAGGAGGGAAAAGCAAGAGAGGGAGGAATAGGAAGGGTTCGGTAACGACAGAGAGTGGAGAGCAGGAGCCCCACGCCTCCACCCCTGCCATCAGTGCGCGGAGTGTGGGAGAAGGAAAGGCCACCGTTGGAGAGGGCAGCTTCCAGAGCAGAGTCAGACTGAGTGAGCCAGGTCTCAGTTAAAGCAAAGAGAAGCAGGGAGTGAGAGAAAGAAGTCATGCACAGAGAGGAACTTATTAGAGAGGGAGCGAGCATTCCAAAGGGCACAGGAGAAAGGGAGAGAGGAGGGAGGGTGGCAGGGGATGGGTATGAGGTTGGAGGGGTTGACACCAGAAGGAGTAGAGGTTGCAGTTGGCAGGCGAGGATGAGCGCAAATAGGAATAATACAGGGATCAGGATTGGGAGAGATATCCCCAGAAGCAAGGAGGAGAAGCATGGACAGAAAGAGGATGTGTGAGGATGATTTGTAAGGGTGTGTTTTAGTGCAGGGGATATAGCTGTGTGGTGTCAGAGGACGCAGGTAAGAAAGGAGTTCATGTGAAAAGAGAAGTGGTGAAGGAAGGAGAGATGGAGATATATGAATAGAGTTAGAGACATACTGAGGCTGGTAAAAAGAAGTGCATAATTTGAGAAGAAGTGAAGTCGCAGCAAATATAAATGGTAAAGGCAGCATCACAGCAGTAATGATGCAGTCTGGTATAGATGATATCCTCCTTTCCAGCGTAGTTCAAATGCAGGAATCAGGGCCAGATGGGGTGTCCACTTCTTCCTCACTTCTTTTTAACTTCCTTTTAAACTTCAGTTGTTCAATAGTCATGCCACTTATAATGGGCCACTTGGATATGGGCTGCAAGTTCACATACCTGTATGATTTAAAGAGAATAGCCTTTTTAGATTTAGTACTATTTATTTCTGAAGATTTAACAATTCATACAAGAACCTTCCATAAAGAAGTTGACTGTAATAAATACTTGGAGGCTACCAGCAATCATCATAAAAGATGGATTAATAATATACCATACAGACAGTTCCAAAGGTTGAGAAGGAACTGTTCTAGGATGGATGATTTTATGATACAGTCAACACAATTGAAAGAAAAATTTCTAATGAAAGGCCACAGTCCAACGAATGTAGATAAAGCTTTGAATAGAGCATTGCTTTTGGATCATGATACTATTCTAAGAGATAAAAAACCTAAAGCAGTTAATAATCAGGATATTCTTTTTATTACAAAATATACAGTAATGGAGCCTCGAGACAAATAAAGCAAATTATGGACAAACACTGGAAAATTCTTATATATGATAACATTCTTAATAAAATTCTCCCAGACCATTCAAAGATATTTTACCGTAAAGCAAATACACTAAAAACATTGCTGGCATCCACACTGTTAAACAATAAATTGAGTGCGGATGAGGCAAATACTATTACGAGGATGCCTATTAAATGTTTCCATCAATGTAGTGGTAGATGCATTACATGCAAATATGTACAGAGTAATCAGGTGAGTTTTAAATCCAATGATTTTCTTACTAGCCATCCCATTCAAGATTTTATTAACTGTAAATACAATTTTGTGGTGTATCTTTTAGAATGTGGATGTGGTCTCCAATACGGGGGGAGGACCAAAATGTACCCTTAAAAAACGGTTCTTAGAACACAGGAGTAATATTCTCAAAGGAGTTGTAACCCACGGAGTATCCAGACATTTTAAAATTAGACATAACATGGACCCAAGAAGTTTAAAGGCAACGGGGATAGAACATGTTAAATTAGGGATTAAGGGAGGTGATCGTTTTCTTAAATTGCGACAACGTGAGACTTTCTGGATACACCAATTAGGGGCTCTCTCCCCTAAGGGTCTTAATGAAGGGATTGATCTGGCCTCTTTTTTATGATTAAACTAATATTCACATGGTCTTTTAGTACAGGCTGTATTATGTAATCAATTTTATATATATATATATATTTATTTCTATTTTAGCTACAGTATGCATACTGTATATATTATAGTATTCAAAAGTATATTTTGTAATATTACATTTAATATGGTTTATGTCATCCATGTGTGGTTTTAGGTTAAGTTATAATAGATTGTATGGGTTTTTGTACTAATATTATTCTATTTATTGGCTTCAAACTTGTCAGACATTTTTTATGGGGGCTATAGTAGTCCCCCAAAAAGTTATATCACATTATGCCTATAGTATTATGATGCTTTTTTAATTAACTTAGTATGTGTGTATATATATAAAAAATATTTTGAATATTGGTTTATTGTTTGCATACATTTATGATACCCCTGCCTTATACATATTTATATGTCTATTTTCCGTATTTCTGTTCATTATTAAAGTATATTCCTTTACATTTTATCAATTGCATGTTAAGGCAGAGGTATATAAATGACAGTCCCACCAACCACAAACCACACCCCGGACGAAGAGGCACACGCATTGAAACGCGTAGGGTGGTTCTGGTTGGTCAGGACACTGTGTGGGAGCATCAGAGGCAGGCTCTGTGGAAGAAGGAGAACTCAAGGAGATGCTGATCGAGTAACATCATTCCCCCTGCTCCTCCTGATCTGCTCGTGGTGCCGGAGCTCTGAGGCCAGTGACGTTATTACGTGGGAACGTAGTGACGCATTAACACAGCGACGCGGCGCCCCACGTGGTGTGGAAGCACTCTGCACTTGGAGGAACCTACACAAGCAGGGCAGACCTGACGGACGCGTCAGTGGAGGTGAACAGGAGTACACAGATGCTACTTATGCTGAGATACCCCGCGTGTTCACATTCAGTGCTCTCATTGCACTGACATTTTGTAAGTGAAATGTAATCTTTTCTTGCCAAGTAAAACTAACATACTACACTATGCGGTGTGCGCTTTTTTCTTGTTTTTCTCTATTCTAGTACCCGTGTGGAACATTGGGTTGTTCCCAACATTTGGAAAAGCAGCATCTTCTCAACAGAATTGGACTTTCTAACTCCATGGTTTTTATATACTTTAATATGTTTATATGATTTCATTGTTATTTGCATTTTGGTATATTATATATATTGTTCCTATGTCATTGGTTTGAGCGCCCCCTAGCTGAGGCTTGATTTGATATATTTTTATATATGGTTTTATTTAATTACTATTAGATCATTCTTGAATCAGCATTTATTTTCTTCATATTTGGAAATGGATACCTGTTCTTAGCTGTTCCATGGACTTACTAAGACTGAGACATTGTGGACTAATGTTACTGTGATCAATGACACTAGATGCCTTGCATTGATCAATATACCCAGCAAAAGGGCTTTATGCTTTAATGATACAGAAATTGCGGGAAGAAGATAATGCAGGATGGTTTGTTTAGTTGTGGGAGATGGTATATAGAAGCCTGCAAATCCTTATCATGATAGTGTTAGGAGTTTTATTATGTATACTACATTGAAAAGTGTTTACTAACCCTCTGTAGCCAGACCAGACCGTACAGGGATAGGCTGAATTAACCCTCACAGACAACAGGTGGATTGTAATAGAAATTAAGTCTATTTCTGTCTCTGACTAAATATTTGCAAGCATGAACCATCAAAGTTTATGATTTGTAACTGTTTTAGTTGAGCCTAGGCCTCAAACAACAGGTGGATGAGGCCTAGGCCATATAATGAGAATGGCATTTTCTTGCGTTTCTTATGTCCTAGGTGAATGAAGAGTTAACTTTTGTTATATCTCAAACAGATATAATAAAAGTAACTTTCCAGACTGTATCCTGTTCACAGCAAAATTAACTACATTTAAGCATAAGAAAGCTCTCTGTGATGTGTGGGAGTCCCGTGGGAGCGGGCCTCCCCTCTTGCCTCCCTAACTGGCATGTTGGCTGAATACCTGGATGTATTCTCTGATATATTTATAAAGCACAGAAATGCGCCAGACTCTCAACTGTGGCAAAGCTGATAGTATACTCAGGACAGCGCACAGTATCAATTGATCACAGAAAAGCAACAATTGACCAGACAGTTCATCTTAACCGATGATGGGAGTTCCCTGTTTGTTGATGACCTCATGAACGGTATACTGAGTGCCATAGAATGCTGAAATATATCCGAAGCTAAGTACCCAATAAATTATATTTACTCATAACAGCTGGTGTTGGTGTTATTCATGTGTGCACTCGTGGCTGAGATCGACAATCTGAATCACTCTCTTGAACAAGTAATTTTCTTATCAGAACACGTCATTGAATTTCTGCACATGTGACTTATCCCTGTTCAAATAAAGCAGCCTCAGAGCTCTTAGAATCCATCAGAGAGATAGTTGATTGCAGCCACTCAATTAACTAGTCTCCACCGGGACTAATGAAAGCTCTGTAAAAAGCCTCATGTGAGACACAGTGTCAGGAGAGCAGAGAAGCCTGCACACAGTCTTGAGAACAAAGGTGTGCTGTGATCAAGACACCCAGTGACCTATATTTTCTGTACACAGAGGACCCAGGAACCTGCCAGAGACTGACATAGAGGGCCACCTGCTTAAGTTACTTCCTGAGACTTTGGGGTGATAGGCTGGTAGTGGGAATATCTCTCCAGTCCTGCAGATAGGGTCTGGGGAAGTAAGTTAGCCCTTACAAAGGGGGGGTTTGGTATTTTGTTGTTTTTGTTGTTGAAACGCATGTGCTTGTCATTACATTTCTGCGCATGCATGTTTCTATAGAACCTGTTTGAAATGCATATGCGCGTCATTGAATTTCAGGGTATTTTCCAAAAAAATAAATAGATGCATGAATTACGTAACATTACCTACAGTATCGCTGGATGTGTTTCCTGCATAAACATGTTGTTGATGCTCATCAGCCTACCAAACCTGCAAAACATGAATGAAAACAAGAATTAAACAATGACAACAATTTTTGCATTTTTGAAATACTACAATCATACAATAATACTATCTTCTTGCGCCGCCAACTTACATCGTATTGCTGTGTCTTTTACATGTTCAAATGTTAAATCATTGTAAGATTGTTTTTTAGAGAAAAAAATATACTGGGATGCATGAAATACCGTATAGTATATGCTGTCGTATAAAGATACAGTATTGTAATACTACTTTAACCCATTCTTTATTGTAATTGAAGAGTGTTTCCCATGAGAAGGGGGGCTAACAAAATAAAAAGAGTCGACCAAGCCCGTGCATGGATTGAGAGTGGAGAAAGCTTTGATGATGTTATAGTTTCGGATGAGACATCATTCGCCCTTGAAAGATTTGCCACTATGACATTCAGGAAAAATAAATGTTTATCCCTGAAACCTTGGCCCAAGCACCAGGACCAACAATTATATTTGAAGGTAAGTCCCTGTGTATCGGTGTTATCGTCTTTTAAAGTAGTACTGTATGTAGAGAAACAAAAGAATGAGGTTGATCAACTCGATACCACAATTATATAAATATGAGAAACCAATAATGATGTTGGTGCAATGTGTGATTGGAAGGTATTTCAGGTGTCCAGGTGATTCGGGGAGTGCAGATACATATAGAAAGAAAAAAAACACCAGCAAATAGTGCAATATGTTTTTCAAAGTGACGATCTTCAATAGATCCCTTGCAAAAAATCCAAAGAAATTTGTACTCACAAATTTCTTAGTATAAACGGTAGGCAAAAGGTATATCTGAATACAAATAAATCACTTGTATGCACACCACTATGCTAAATACTAAATAAAACTAGAATCAATAACCTAAAATTAGTACATATGGTGTTGATACACAGAAGTTGAGAGGAGACACAGTAAAGTATAGTATTATGCAGCGGCTCATTCTCATTAAGGGTACCCGGTACACGCCACTACAGTGATTGCTTTATATTCACTGGCGCATTAGTACCTTCCAGCGGACTTAAGCTTTGTCTCCCGCCGATACAGTGTGAGGGACCATAACGACAGGTGCATCTTGAGTTACAGGGCATCTGTCCATGCTCTTTAGACAGCTGATAATATTTTGTCTAAAGGTTTTATCTCACCTAAGCACCACACATAGCAGTCTGCCATCAACCTCATTATATGATTGGTTCTCAGCATTTACACTATACTTATCTGCCAGTGATTATAAGTAGCTTTCCCTAATGGTGTTATATGATTAATCATCATTTGATCCTGATATATATATAATTTATATTACTAGGGTTCAGGTTACATTGTTTGAGACCAATCAGGTTGGTATATTTATATATGTATTCTGACCTTCTGACCCATGAGTAAAGTGTATATTTCAACACCTCTTAGCTAAAAATAAATTTAATGAGCTATCACATCCTGTATGGCTATGTACCCTGCCTTCAGTTCTTACTATTGGGACAAATTGATTTATTTTTGAGCACATTTAGCCTTTATTCTGTTATCTGTGTCTTCTCAACTTCTGTATATCAACACCATTTGTGTTCATTTTAGGTTATTGATTCTAGTTTTATTTAGTATTAATAAAAGCTATATTTTTGCACCGTAGTGTGCTTACAAGTGATTTTCTTTTGGGGGACACCTCTTTGCCCTCCTATTTGTATGTAGTACTCTAAGTGTATCTGTATGTTACCCTGTCCCTGTATAAAAGTGTTTGACAGTAGTATATTACTGTCTAACATATTGTATACAATACTGTCAATGTATGTGAATGTTACCATGTTTTCGTCTAACAGTGTTACATTTGTTTTTTTGTCTAGGAATCATAGATAAAGTGTATTTCCACTACCCCATACCCATCCACGATGCGTGCAGTGCCAGCAGCTGTCTCTCTTGCTGGGACGCGGATCTGTTTTAATAAGGCAATCATTCATGCTTAAGTTATGTTTAATAGAATTCCTCCACCCATTTTGGTCTGAAGTTTCTTGGTTGAGTTTTTACATGTCATACTCTTAGACCTCAGATAGAGTTGCTTTCTTATCTGTTCCGACTTGAATGGCACAACATATCTGCAAGCCGGTCTTGTATGGCCAGGTGTAAGCGTCATGTCCCATGCCATGCACAAACGTTATGACACAGATTCCGTAAATGCATAATGTTTTTTTTTTTTTAATAAAGTGTGAAACTGCAACTGTTTATGTACAGAACTGTATATGGTTATTAGACAAAGAGATACTGTATGTGTACATTTTATCTTCTCAGACTCTCGCACTCATTGCATTGTAGCATTGAGAGTATCATAGGCAAAGATATTCAGTGCGCCTTCTGCTGGACAAGGACTGAGCTGCAACACCACAAATAATAATTGCGTCTGACCACAAACAAGGTCTGTGCGGTTCAGTTGCAACTCAGTGCGGCGAGATGCGAAGAGGTTCAATTGGGAGAGTAGATTGGTCACGACAAAATATTATTTACAGCCTAGATAATCCTACATTACATGAAAAGGGGAAATATCTATGTTGAACAGATGCAGCCAGCTTCAACTACAACCTGCCACAACACGGGCTTGTGTACCGCAGACCAAACGTGGAGTGTTCCCAGCAAAGTGCAGAACAGGGGGGAATTGCCCATCAGAATTGATTCAGAAGCAGGGACCCCCGCTTTAATAGTGTGTTGGTCCTTCCGGGCTGCATCCGTCTGGAAGAGTTGCGCACTTAGGGTAGATAGAATCAGTCACTCTCTCTCTGCACTTCTAGTTTCCCCAGGATGGGTAGTTAGAACTTCCGGGAAGGTTGCAGGAGGGGTTAACCCCTTCATTATCTCAGCTGCTATCGCTAGGGTAATGAAGGTGTTAACCCCTCATACTACCTACCCAATGCCTAACCACCCACCCGGGGCAACTATCCACTTACCCACCCCCTCTATCCCCAACAACCCCCATCCCGTACAAAGGAATGGGAAAATGCCCTAGTAGCCAAATATATCCCCTCTACCCCCCAAAAAACAGGTACTTTGGTTTAACCCCATCATTATCTTAGCGGCTAGCTTTTTATTTTATTTTAATTACATAGTATTGAAGTAGGGGGTCTCCTTAGCTGAACCACATTAATTTCAGCCCCGGGGACCCCTGCTTCACGAGATACAGGATTCCTAGGAGGAGTATGGATGATAGGAAGTATAGCCAAAAGCGTGGATATAAATTCTTTAAAATATGATCTCGAAACCACAGGAGGTCTAAATCAAATTTTGGAAGGCATGATAATAAAAACTGCCTCAGAAATAGAATCTTATGTTCTGCATCTCCAAGACACAACTTTAGCTCTCATAAACAGTAAAGAAAATACTTAAGTAGCCAGAACGTGCTTGGAGATACATATCTAATAGGGGGATAAGGGCCTTGATGGGTTAATTATGTTGACACACTCAGATTATTCACCTCCCCATGATGTGATGTAGGGTGACATACAGGGGAGGGGTTATCCTTCTGCATTATCTTGTGACCTGTGATATCACAATAGGGAGTATAGAGGGTATACAGAATATAGCTCCACCCTAAGTTCTAGAAACAGGTTCTTCAGAGCTCTGACTTAAGCCCTCACTGTGAGTCTTGTAAATAGATTTATGTGTATAACGGGTATTCCCCCCCCCAATCGCAGATATAGTGTGGGGTGCAAGGGAACATACAAGGTTACCATAGGTGTGGTGCATTACCTGTTGGCTCGCAGGAGGGCTGAGCTTCCGCCACGGGGAACCTGGGGCAATTATACTAGGGGTACTCACTTACAACAATGCAGCGCCTCCACCTGCGATGGCTCCCACCAGAGGGGGAGTGGTTCCTCGCAGGACAATTACTAATAATCAATACTCACACACAGATATAATAACTAATACTATTTACTTAGGAACAGAATATAACACATCATGACAGGTATCACATAACATATCAGAACAGGGGTCCCTCTCTCTCGAGGAGACACTTACTGCGACGTCCAGCAGGACGCTTCCCCAACACCAGGTGATCCCACCCAGTGTCCAAAGAACCCCACCCAATGTCCCGCACTCTTGCAGAGAGAGTCAATGGGTGACTGCGCAGTCACTATTAAACTAAGGGCCCGTTGGTGCACTTGTGTATTAGATAGTACCTGCCGAGCACTCCCGTGCTTGGATCTCCAACTGGCTTCACAAAGGATCCATCGTGTGATGGTTCCATCTGATTCTACGACGGACTCCTTTGCACGTGGACCGCCAGGGCGGTCTCAATCTGGAATAGTCTCTGTGGACCCCCACGTGGGTCCGAACCGCTTCACAGGAACCGCAGCATCCGCTGAGTCCCTAACTAACACTAAATGACACGCTCTATGCTATAGGCCGTCCCTATAGCACAGCAACCTGAAGTGGCTTTGGGGAAACTGCTAGGGGCCTACAGGGGTTAATAACCTGCCCCACTCCCCTAAGTCTTCCCAGCCCTGACTGTACTTACTAATACCTAACGAGTCCCAGCGCCTACAGCAGCAAGCTGTAGCTCACTGGATGCTGGCAGCCAACGTGCTGCGCAACAAGGTGCCTGCCTGTCAGACCTATGTGTACAAAAAATACTAAATGGCGCTCAAACACTCAATCAAAGTGCAACAGTGCAGTAACAGTGATAATACAAAGTGATATTAAACAATATACCCGTGCACTTAAATAAAAACAAAGACACTCAAACCCTTCACGGACTAGTTCCCAGGTCCACACTCAAAGCAAAAACGAAATATCAGGGGAGCGTCAGTGTCTGAAAGAAAATAAATAAACTACCATAGTGCATAACGTTACAATTAAACATTGAGAAGGTAGAACTCCATAAGGAATATGCTAGATCATGGATGATAGCAAATATCAGTCATAAACCAGGAGCAAAATAGGGAGCTAAAAGACCCAGTAGAGAGACACAGAGCCGAGATATAAAATGCCAAAAACACTTTATCCGACAGTAGTAAAAATCAAGGCTTACAGGATACCAGATGATATAAGGCGTTGGTTAAGAGTGATCTTGATGTCGAGTCGCGACCTCGGGAAACCCCCTCACGCAACCGCCTCCTTCACTGGCTCCGTCCTTGCTGCTCGTCCACGCCGACACGTCACTTCCGATTTGCACTGGTGTAGCTGGCGTCACCGGAGCTGCTGCTGTAGACTGTAGCTTGTCTCCCTCTAGGATCTTACGCTGAGGGTTACGCTCTACGCATTTCGCCGTGCAAATCGACGGCTTCGTCAGGAGTGCTTTAACCCATAGAAGGCTATCTTTAGATACCCTCCAATATTACACTGACCTTTCCTCCCATTGGTCTAAGTGTAATTAGATCTAAATTGAGTAATTAACTACTTGTCATTACCCTCTAATACAATTTAGATCATGCACAAAGTTTATACAATAAGATTAAAATTCAGTTTTTAATATAATCAATTTTTTGCAAAACATTTGTACTATATAAAACATATAATAAAAATATATAAAAACCTATAGAAACCTATAGTATATATAAACAGTCCCCACAGAACTCAATTAAAGGAAGCGGCGATTGTTGTATCTCAAAAGACAAAAAAGAAAATATTATCAGTACAGAGTATCAGTATGTCACAATCACATAATTTGATTTCTCTTGACAAACATTTACTTTCAAAGGAATCATAAATTTAAAGGAAAGCATTTAACTCGAAATCAACATTTAGACCCAAAGGTATCAGTGATTTCAGAGTAAAGATCCAGAAACTTTCTCTTTTTTCCAGGGCAGTTATTCTGTTTCCCCCTCTCCAGTGTGGTAACACTTGCTCTAATACAGTGAATCTGAGACCTGATGTGTCACTATTATGTTTAAGGATGAAATGGTTAGACAGATTATGAGTAGTTAAACCTCTTCTTATGTTGCCCACATGTTCAAGCACACGTGTTTTTACTGGTCTTGAAGTTTGCCCTATGTACTGTAACCCACATGGGCAACATATGAGGTACACCCCATGATCTGATTTACATGTTAGCATTTGTTTAATCTGGAACCTTTCTCTTGTGACATTTGATGTAAAACTACATTTATCTTCACACCTATATTTACATGCCAAACATGTTGTGCAACCAAATGACTTGTACCGGCGCTAATAGACACCTTATTGTAAATAAGTGTAATAACAGAATGCAATACTTAAGAGTGGTGTGTATCCCAGAAGAACACACTTCTCCACCTTCCAAGGAATATGTACAGATTCCTTACATAAGTAGTCTTGATCCACGGGGGGGGGGGGGGGGAAGGGAGCGGTATTCTCAGGAACACACCCAAAAAATAAAAATATACACAATAATGGTGCAGTATATTAAGGCAAAAGGGAATGGGTGAATCTTGGCTCTAATGCAATTCCTACTTACAGCAGGTAAGATTTAAGCAGGCAGTGGTCTGACTCTGTCAGGATGATGTAGGTGTAGGGTTAACACAGAGAGGGGAATTTGATAGTAGATAACTTCATGCGGGATACTCTCAAGGTATACCAGATCAGATTCACGCAGAATAACATAGGAAAGAGAGACGGACCATAGTATAGATCACAAAGTACAGATTTTATCCCATCAAGCAAGGTGCACAAACATACTTACAATAAGTACTTGAAAGGTATTCACGTAGCAGTTTCGTGAGACAGTAGAGGGCTTTTTTGGCGATGGTGAGCTGGCTGGCTGGATGTCTTCCCTTAGCTTCCACCTACCCGTCGTGGTATGGCGTCTGACGTCACTTCCGGCAGCACGGGTGATGACATCCGGTGGAGAGCAGGGGAGATGAGTCTCAGCCGATCGCTGGTGTAAACAGCAGGCACCTCACACGTCTTCACGTACAGCAGGGCTGTGGTGAACTAAAGGCTTGGCTCAACGCGTTTCGCTGTTCTCAAACAGCTTCCTCAGGAGCAGATAGTGTCCATTGAAAGTTGTAACTGTTATATACTCAAGTTAATTGAGATTGATTGAAGGACAAGGTGTGTATAATAATTGATCACATAATTAACCCACAGGTTGCCACACAAGTGGCACATCACGCTGTGGTTCAAAAAAAGGGACATATAATAACATAAATGGATTACATTTTATTACAAATACCATAGGAAAAATATTACACTAAAAATAGATTAAAATGTATGTTTCTGACGCTTGTAGTAAATAGCGACGAAAAAAATGGAAGAGAGAGAGAAAACAAACGGGTTAGTCGATCTTTTTGCAACAATATCATAAAAAATGTATAATTTAAAAATGATAAACATTAAAAAAAGCTGATCTTATAAAAAATAATGATCTTTAAAAATTATTAAGAAGGCAAATACAATGTATATGGTGCAATCAGGATAGTGCATAAATTAAAGGATATACATTAAGTGCAAAATCGCAAACAGTGAAGTGAAATGCCACCAATGAGATAGATAGAGAAAGAAATAGATTATCACTAGCATTTTTACAAAGATGGAGGGGGGGGGAGGAAAAGAAGTAGGGAAATCAGATCAAAAATTGAATCATTTCAAAATCAACATTCAAGCCTTTAGGGATCAGTGTGTTCAATTTGTGAACCCAAAACATTTCTCGTTTGCTTAGATCTAATTCTCTACTTCTTCCCCTCCAATGTTGTAAGACATTCTCTATTGCAGTAAATTTTAGTCCTCTGGGGTTTGAGTTATGGCATTTAGCAAAGTGCTTGGAGACACTATGTGTCAAAATTCCCCGTCGTATATTGCTCAAATGTTCTAGGATCCTCGTTCGGATGGATCTTGTGGTCTTTCCCACATATTGTAGCCCACATGAGCATTCTAGAATGTAAATTACAAACTCTGTATAACAGTTCATATATTGTTTAATTTTGAATGTTTCTTTGGTATTATTGCAAATAAAGCTTTTTTTGTCTGTTTGCTTGTATTCACATGCCTTACATGATGAGCAACCGTGGAAACCCTCTACTGTTTTCAACCGTCCTTTATCTTTGGAGGCTATTTTCTTCAAAGCACTAGGTGCCACCCGATTTTTTATATTCTGTGCTTTTTTATAGATAATTTTTGGGTACTCTGGTATTATTTCTTTGAGAAATTTATCTGCTTTAAGAACATGCCAGTGTTTATTGATAATCTTATTTATACTACTCGCTTCTCTATTGTATGTGGTTAAAAATGCTGTTTCGAAAATGTTAGTATTATTTTTCACCACATTATTTGCAACTAGAAGATCCTTTCTTTGCAATCGATTGGCCTTATCTAATGCTGTATCTAGTACCGTATTTCTATAATTTTTTTCCAGGAAACGATTCTCTAAAATCTTACATTGTTCCCTATAAATGTTATCGTCAGTACAATTCCGACGTAGTCTTCTGTACTGACTGTACGGAACATTGTCCATCCATTTATGGTGATGGCAACTGGAACGTAAGATGAAATTATTACTGTCTACGTTTTTAAAATGTGTTTTTGTTTTAACAGTGCCTTCTTCTATATAGATAACCAAATCTAAATACTCCACAGAGGTTTTACTTGTGTTGGATGTAAATTTTAGATTCATCGTATTTGTATTAAGATTAGATATAAAATAATCCAAACTCTCCTGATCGCCTTGCCAAATTAAAATGACATCATCAATGTAGCGCCGCCATAGGACCACACCCCCCCCCCCAGCATGCCATCTGACCAGATGGTATGGTCTTCCCAGAATCCCATGAAGAGATTGGCATAACTGGGGGCGAATTTTGTTCCAATGGCAGTGTCACATTTCTGAATGTAAAAGACATCATTGAATAAAAAGAATTTTTTTTCCAAAATGAAATCTATATTGTCTATTAAAAATTGGACTTGTATTTCGTGTAGCTCCTCATCTTTCTCTAGAAAATATTTGACTGCTTTACATCCTAAATCATGAGCAATTGAGGTATAGAGGGAAGTAACGTCTATTGTTGCAAGGATATAGTCTTTTTTCCATTCAAAGGATTCTAATAAAAGTAAGATATCAGTGGTATCCTTGAGATATGATTTTAATGTCTTTACATATCCTTGGAGAAAACTATCAATGTATGCCGATAGGTTTGAGGTAAGTGAATTAATGCCCGAAATTATAGGCCTACCCGGTGGGTTCGTTAAAGATTTGTGGATTTTTGGAAGTATATAAAATATAGGTATTTGTGGTGTTTTGTTTAATAGGAATTTGTATTCTTTTTCTGTCAGTATACCTACATCTCTCCCTTTATCCAAATGTATTTGAAGATCAGTACTGAAATTTTTTGTTGGGTTCTTTGTTAAAACCTCATAGGTATTAGAGTCTCCTAAAAGGCGGTCAGTTTCTTTTAGATAGTCACTTCTATTCATAATGACTATTCCTCCTCCGTTATCTGCCTGTTTGATTATTATATCAGTATTTTCAGTGATCTCATCTAACGCATTCTTTTCCTCTTTTGTTATATTATTTCTAGTTTTAGACTTTGTATTCTTAGATAAAGTTTCAAAATCCTTAACAATTAAATCGTAAAAAACTTCCAAATGATTTCCTTTGTAATAGGAAGGGTAAAAGGTTGATTTACTTTTAAGTGTGGCATGTTTAAACTTCTCCACTTCTTTTTCAATCACCGGGTTTGTATTAACAATTCTGGATTCCACATTTTTGCTCAGAAAAAATCTCTTCACTGTTAATTTCCTCAAATATCTATTGGCATCTAAAAATAGCTCAAAATTATTGGGTCCCACTGTGGGAGCAAAAGACTGTCCTTTTGATATTAAATTCAGCTGTGGAGTAGATAAAATTGTTGAACTAAGATTAAAAATGTTGTTGCTCCCTTTGTGTTTTTCTTTATTTATTCTCTCTCTTTTCCTTCCTCTTCCCCGTTTTCCTCTCTGATGTTTTCTTTTCTGGGGTATGCATTGTCCTCCCTTTTGTCTAGTAGAGGCGTATAGGGGTTTGATGATTCCCACATGCTTAGTGCTAAAAAATCCTCAGATCCAGTAGCTCCAATTGGAGAACGAGATCTACTGGTTTGGTGTTGCCTACTAGGCTGGGGTCTATCTCTCTCCCTTCTTCTCTCTTCTCTCTCCCTTTTTAGCTCTCTATCTCTCTTCATTTCCTTATCTTTAAGGTATTCTCTCTCTTTACGTTCTTTTTCCTGTGCTTCTCTGGCTTTCAGAAGTTCTTTCTCCCTAGCAGACTCTCTACTTTTGTAATGTTCTCTATCTTTTGTAACTCTATCTTTGTGTTCTTGTGTCTTCAATTCTCTTTCTCTCTGTTTTTCTCTCTCTCTTTGTCTCTCTCTATCTCTGCGTCTTTCACTCTCCAACCTATTTTCTCTTTCACGCTCTCTTTCTCTAAATTGTTCTTGCTCTTTTGTTGGTCCTCTATCTGAATACAGTCTTTTATCAACATTAGTAGGGTGATGTAAATAACTATTTTCTGTTGATTTCTGTGGTTCAGGGAATCTACGATCTGTAATATCTTTTTGGGCTAGATTTATTATGGAATTATTAAGTGTAGTGTTATTATCTCTACGATAAGAGGTACTGGAGTAGTTGGTTTTATCATATTTTGATTCTGTCTTGTTAAAGTTATCATATTTTCGTTCAACATGAAAGTTGTTTTTCTTTTTCTTCCATTCTCTTTGTTCTCCTCTCTGGTAATCTTCCTCATCTCTCAAAAATTTATTGGTCTTATTAATATATAAGTCATTTTCTAATTTGTCAATTTTCTTTTTCAGCTCTCTATCTTTAATTTTAAATTCTGCGGTGTCTTCTAGATGGGCCAGTTTTTCTTCAATAATTTTAACTTCCTCATCTATAATTTTAATATTTTTCTTGTGTTGATTAATTAAAGACAACATTAAGTCAAAAGAGCATTTATCCATAGTTTCATACCAGTTTTTTTACAAATTCTTCATCATCCAAATTGGATGATGGAGATTTAGAAAATCTTAGACCTCTTGGTATTCTGTTGCAGTGAATATATTTGTTCAAAAAACTTAGATCCAACCATTTTCTTGTGTCTTTTATGAGTAGTCTATCTAACTTGTGAAACTCTTCTTCTAAAAGATCATGTGAAACAGGTGTATGTGATGTATCAGTGTCATGGTAATCAAAGTGTAATCTTCTAGATTGTCTTTTAGCAAATATGTTAGGTGATGTTACATCCATAATGGCTAAAGAAGATAACAATGTGAATAAAGGTGAAAAGAAAAAGTGAATACAGCAGCCACCAAATCAAATACAGATAACAATAGTGCAACCAAATGACTTGTACCGGCGCTAATAGACACCTTATTGTAAATAAGTGCAAAAACAGAATGCAATACTTAAGAGTGGTGTGTATCCCAGAAGAACACACTTCTCCACCTTCCAAGGAATATGTACAGATTCCTTACATAAGTAGTCTTGATCCACGGGGGGGGGGGAGGGAGTGGTATTCTCAGGAACACACCCAAAAAATAAAAATATACACAATAATGGTGCAGTATATTAAGGCAAAAGGGAATGGGTGAATCTTGGCTCTAATGCAATTCCTACTTACAGCAGGTAAGATTTAAGCAGGCAGTGGTCTGACTCTGTCAGGATGATGTAGGTGTAGGGTTAACACAGAGAGGGGAATTTGATAGTAGATAACTTCATGCGGGATACTCTCAAGGTATACCAGATCAGATTCACGCAGAATAACATAGGAAAGAGAGACGGACCATAGTATAGATCACAAAGTACAGATTTTATCCCATCAAGCAAGGTGCACAAACGTACTTACAATAAGTACTTGAAAGGTATTCACGTAGCAGTTTTGTGAGACAGTAGAGGGCTTTTTTGGCGATGGTGAGCTGGCTGGCTGGATGTCTTCCCTTAGCTTCCACCTCCCCATCGCGGTATGGCATCTGACGTCACTTCCGGCAGCACGGGTGATGACATCCGGTGGAGAGCAGGGGAGATGAGTCTCAGCCGATCGCTGGTGTAAACAGCAGGCACCTCACACGTCTTCACGTACAGCAGGGCTGTGGTGGACTAAAGGCTTGGCTCAACGCGTTTCGCTGTTCTCAAACAGCTTCCTCAGGAGCAGATAGTGTCCATTGAAAGTTGTAACTGTTATATACTCAAGTTAATTGAGATTAATTGAAGGACAAGTTGTGTATACTAATTGATCACATAATTAACCCACAGGTTGCCACACAAGTATAATAACATAAATGGATTACATTTTATTACAAATACCATAGTAAAAATATTACACTAAAAATAGATTAAAATGTATGTTTCTGACGCTTGTAGTAAATAGCGACAAAAAAAATGGAAGAGAGAGAGAAAACAAACGGGTTAGTCGATCTTTTGCAACAATATCATAAAAATTGTATAATTTAAAAATGATAAACATTTAAAAAAGCTGATCTTGTAAAAAAAGCTGATCTTATAAAAAATAATGATCTTTAAAAATTATTAAGAAGGCAAATACAATGTATATGGTGCAATCAGGATAGTGCATAAATTAAAGGATATGTCAGACGCCATACCGCGACGGGGAGGTGGAAGCTAAGGGAAGACATCCAGCCAGCCAGCTCACCATCGCCAAAAAAGCCCTCTACTGTCTCACGAAACTGCTACGTGAATACCTTTCAAGTACTTATTGTAAGTACGTTTGTGCACCTTGCTTGATGGGATAAAATCTGTACTTTGTGATCTATACTATGGTCCGTCTCTCTTTCCTATGTTATTCTGCGTGAATCTGATCTGGTATACCTTTAGAGTATCCCGCATGAAGTTATCTACTATCAAATTCCCTTCTCTGTGTTTACCCTACACCTACATCATCCTGACAGAGTCAGACCACTGCCTGCTTAAATCTTACCTGCTGTAAGTAGGAATTGCATTAAAGCCAAGATTCACCCATTCCCTTTTGCCTTAATATACTGCACCATTATTGTGTATATTTTTATTTTTTGGGTATGTTCCTGAGAATACCGCTCCCTTCCCCCCCCCCCCCCCGTGGATCAAAACATGTTGTGCATCCATAGAAACCTTTCATTTGTGTAAGCCACCTATTCCCATGTGGATGCACTTTCGGTAGTGCACTAGGTGCCAATTTTTCTTTTAGAGATTTTGCTCTCTTAAAGATTACCGTAGGTCTTTCTGGGACAATATCCCCTAATACAGGATCATTCTTGACGATATGCCAATGTTTGTGTATTATACTTGATATTTTGTCAGACTGTCTATTATAGTTAGTACAAAAGGAAAATTCAAAGTTCTTATTTGGTACTTTTTGTTTTTTGTTATACAATAGATCTTTTCTGTCTATACTCTCTGCTCTTATGAGAGCATCTTTAATGATCCTGTCATCATAGTTTTTTTCTCTGAACCTATCCTGGAGAAAGGCAGATTGTTTGTGGAAATTATTGTCATCCGAACAGTTTCTTCTAACCTGCCTTATTTGCCCATATGGGATGTTATGTAACCAGTTAGGATGGTGGCAGCTGGTGGTTGATATATAGTTATTAATATCTACGCCTTTGAAAAAGGTCTGTGTTTTTATCTGTCCATCCTCAATGTAAATTTCTAAATCTAAGAAATTAACCTTTTGTTGGCTATATTCACAATTAAATTGTAGATTCAGTACATTATCATTGAGGTACTCTATAAATTGGATAAGACTCTTTTCATCTCCCTTCCATATGAATATGATATCATCTATATATCTACGCCATAGGCACAAATTCACACCCAGCTCCGCAACAGACCATATATGGTCTTCTTCCCATGCTCCCATAAGCAGGTTTGCGTAGCTAGGTGCAAATTTTGTGCCCATGGCAGTACCGCGTTTTTGTAGATAATAGATCCCCTCGAACATGAAGTAGTTGTGTTCCAAAATGAACTTAATGCCATCTAAAATAAAATTAGCCTGTTCATTAGGCATCTCTGGATCTTTGGCTAATGCTCTATCAACTGCTTCATGTCCGTCCCTATGATTTATACACGTGTAAAGTGAGGTGATATCACAGGTAACCAGGAACCATCCATTTTCCCAGATTTGATTATCTAAGATACGTAAGATGTCAGTAGTATCTTTCAGGTAAGATGGAAGTTACTTTACAAATTTTTGCAAATAGACGTCTATGTAGGCGGATAAATGGGAAGTTAGGGAATCTATGCCTGCAATTATAGGCCTCCCAGGGGGGTTAACTATATTTTTATGAAGTTTAGGGAGATAGTAAAATATAGGCTTTACAGGATTGTCTCTATATAGAAAATTATATTCTTCTGTATTTATTACTTCATTCATCCTACCATTGTCTAACAGGATTTTGAGTTCTTTCTGAAACTCCAATGTGGGATCTTTTTTCAGAGGTTGGTATGTGTGAATGTCTCCTAGAATTCTTTGAGACTCTGCGATATAGTCCTTTCTATCTAAGATAGCCACTCCACCTCCTTTATCGGCTTGTTTTATAACTACCTGAGTATCTTCCTGTAGAATTTTTAAGGCCTTTCTTTCAGTGTTGTTTAGATTGTTTTCGAATCTTTTCTCAGATTTGACTAATTTCTCAAAGTCTTTTTGGACTAATTGCGAGAATACTTCTAAATTGTTACCCTTCACATGCTTAGGATAAAATGTTGAGGGTAATTTAAGGCCCGAATGGACTAAAGATGATCCTATTTCTGAGGTTTTGGTTGTGCAAATTACATCCGCATCTCTCTTGAGATTGTCAGCTGTTCTTTGCTCAACTTCTTTTGACCTAAAAAATCTTTTGATAGTCAATTTTCTCAGGAACCTCTGAGCATCTACAAAGAGGCCGAAGTTGCTCGGACCCACTGTGGGAGCAAACTTCAGGCCCTTTGAGATTAGTGACTTTTCTGGGTCAGTCAGGATTTTGGAGCTGAGGTTAAAGATATTATTTCCTATCTTTTGCTCTTTTTGAGATATTTCTTTTTCTCTTCCTCTTCCCCTTTTTCTTCTGTTCTTACTCTCTTCCTTTCTGATGAGGGATCCCTTTTTAACAATGGGGCATATTTGTTCATTTTTTGAAAGGAGGTGGACACACCCTCCCCTAAAAAATCCTTCTTATTTCCATTTTTGGGGCCATTTTTAGTAAACAATTTATCCTTCTGAATTTCTCGTTGCTCTTGTCTATTGTTAGTCACTATCTCTACCTCTGAATCAAAGTCTATGCTAATAGTCCTTTTTGGTGTTTTCTTTACACTAATCTGTACTTTCGCCTGATTGTTTGGAGTTCTTTGTTGTTTATTCCTCCAATTCTCTCTTTCAGGACTTTTTCTATATTTATTTTTGTTTTGTATCTCTCTCTTATTTTTAAAAGATTTACCTTTCTCCCTTGATTTTTCCCTCTTTGTAATTTGTTTTTTACTATGAGGTTTATTTTGGGAGTTCTGTGGAGATTTAGCTTCAATAATTAAAATCTCTTTTGAACTGTCTCTCTCATCTGGATCAGATTTTCTTGGAGGTCCATTTTTATAATCCTCCTCATCTCTAAGAATTTTTTTGACCTTTTTAGTGATGGTTTCTTTTCTGATTTTGTCTAATTTGTTCTGCAGATTGATGTCTTTTTCTTCCACACTCAAAGCAAAAACGAAATATCAGGGGAGCGTCAGTGTCTGAAAGAAAATAAACTACCATAGTGCATAACGTTACAATTAAACATTGAGAAGGTAGAACTCCATAAGGAATATGCTAGATCATGGATGATAGCAAATATCAGTCATAAACCAGGAGCAAAATAGGGAGGTAAAAGACCCAGTAGAGAGACACAGAGCCGAGATATAAAATGCCAAAAACACTTGATCCCGACAGTGTTTAATTGTAACGCTCCCCTATTATTTCATTTTTGCTTTGAGTGTGGACCTGGGAACTAGTCCGTGAAGGGTTTGAGTGTCTTTGTTTTTATTTAAGTGCACGGGTATATTGTTTAATATCACTTTGTATTATCACTGTTACTGCACTGTTGCACTTTGATTGAGTGTTTGAGCGCCATTTAGTATTTTTTGTACACATAGTTCTGTTTAGTTTCTATCACTGATATGGCAGCACCACTGGATGTAGAAGATATAGAGATTGATAACAATGTCTCTAATGTTTTTTCAAGAAGGCACACAAGGGTTGTGGATTTCAATAATATATTAAAACTTAATTTAGATAATGATTCTGTATTAGAAGAGTCTCACACTTTAGAGTCAGAATTTGAGAAATTAGAAACACTTTTTGTTAAAGACATTAAAAAGTTTTGGGATTACACTTTTTTAGAGCAATACCTATTGAGTGGTAGAATCCCAAAAGGATTAAGAATCAAGAAACACCCATCCATGGACCTTGAGGATGAGGTGTTTATTGATAAATGGTACAATCTGTTAGAAGGATGCTCAAGGGATTTAATATCTCTAATTATTGAACAACAGAAGAGCCATGTTCTGCAGATTGATGTTGAGATCAGTGAGATCGAATTAAGGATTGGTAACTTAAATCAGACCAGTCTGTTTAAAGAAAAAGACATCAATCTGCAGAACAAATTAGTCAAAATCAGAAAAGAAACCATCACTAAAAAGGTCAAAAAAATTCTTAGAGATGAGGAGGATTATAAAAATGGACCTCCAAGAAAATCTGATCCAGATGAGAGAGACAGTTCAAAAGAGATTTTAATTATTGAAGCTAAATCTCCACAGAACTCCCAAAATAAACCTCATAGTAAAAAACAAATTACAAAGAGGGAAAAATCAAGGGAGAAAGGTAAATCTTTTAAAAATAAGAGAGAGATACAAAACAAAAATAAATATAGAAAAAGTCCTGAAAGAGAGAATTGGAGGAATAAACAACAAAGAACTCCAAACAATCAGGCGAAAGTACAGATTAGTGTAAAGAAAACACCAAAAAGGACTATTAGCATAGACTTTGATTCAGAGGTAGAGATAGTGACTAACAATAGACAAGAGCAACGAGAAATTCAGAAGGATAAATTGTTTACTAAAAATGGCCCCAAAAATGGAAATAAGAAGGATTTTTTAGGGGAGGGTGTGTCCACCTCCTTTCAAAAAAATGAACAAATATGCCCCATTGTTAAAAAGGGATCCCTCATCAGAAAGGAAGAGAGTAAGAACAGAAGAAAAAGGGGAAGAGGAAGAGAAAAAGAAATATCTCAAAAAGAGCAAAAGATAGGAAATAATATCTTTAACCTCAGCTCCAAAATCCTGACTGACCCAGAAAAGTCACTAATCTCAAAGGGCCTGAAGTTTGCTCCCACAGTGGGTCCGAGCAACTTCGGCCTCTTTGTAGATGCTCAGAGGTTCCTGAGAAAATTGACTATCAAAAGATTTTTTAGGTCAAAAGAAGTTGAGCAAAGAACAGCTGACAATCTCAAGAGAGATGCGGATGTAATTTGCACAACCAAAACCTCAGAAATAGGATCATCTTTAGTCCATTCGGGCCTTAAATTACCCTCAACATTTTATCCTAAGCATGTGAAGGGTAACAATTTAGAAGTATTCTCGCAATTAGTCCAAAAAGACTTTGAGAAATTAGTCAAATCTGAGAAAAGATTTGAAAACAATCTAAACAACACTGAAAGAAAGGCCTTAAAAACTCTACAGGAAGATACTCAGGTAGTTATAAAACAAGCCGATAAAGGAGGTGGAGTGGCTATCTTAGATAGAAAGGACTATATCGCAGAGTCTCAAAGAATTCTAGGAGACATTCACACATACCAACCTCTGAAAAAAGATCCCACATTGGAGTTTCAGAAAGAACTCAAAATCCTGTTAGACAATGGTAGGATGAATGAAGTAATAAATACAGAAGAATATAATTTTCTATATAGAGACAATCCTGTAAAGCCTATATTTTACTATCTCCCTAAACTTCATAAAAATATAGTTAACCCCCCTGGGAGGCCTATAATTGCAGGCATAGATTCCCTAACTTCCCATTTATCCGCCTACATAGACGTCTATTTGCAAAAATTTGTAAAGTAACTTCCATCTTACCTGAAAGATACTACTGACATCTTACGTATCTTAGATAATCAAATCTGGGAAAATGGATGGTTCCTGGTTACCTGTGATATCACCTCACTTTACACGTGTATAAATCATAGGGACGGACATGAAGCAGTTGATAGAGCATTAGCCAAAGATCCAGAGATGCCTAATGAACAGGCTAATTTTATTTTAGATGGCATTAAGTTCATTTTGGAACACAACTACTTCATGTTCGAGGGGATCTATTATCTACAAAAACGCGGTACTGCCATGGGCACAAAATTTGCACCTAGCTACGCAAACCTGCTTATGGGAGCATGGGATGAAGACCATATATGGTCTGTTGCGGAGCTGGGTGTGAATTTGTGCCTATGGCGTAGATATATAGATGATATCATATTCATATGGAAGGGAGATGAAAAGAATCTTATCCAATTTATAGAGTACCTCAATGATAACGTACTGAATCTACAATTTAATTGTGAATATAGCCAACAAAAGGTTAATTTCTTAGATTTAGAAATTTACATTGAGGATGGACAGATAAAAACACAGACCTTTTTCAAAGGCGTAGATATTAATAACTATATATCAACCACCAGCTGCCACCATCCTAACTGGTTACATAACATCCCATATGGGCAAATAAGGCGGATTAGAAGAAACTGTTCGGATGACAATAATTTCCACAAACAATCTGCCTTTCTCCAGGATAGGTTCAGAGAAAAAAACTATGATGATAGGATCATTAAAGATGCTCTCATAAGAGCAGAGAGTATAGACAGAAAAGATCTATTGTATAACAAAAAACAAAAAGTACCAAATAAGAACTTTGAATTTTCCTTTTGTACTAACTATAATAGACAGTCTGACAAAATATCAAGTATAATACACAAACATTGGCATATCGTCAAGAATGATCCTGTATTAGGGGATATTGTCCCAGAAAGACCTACGGTAATCTTTAAAAGAGCAAAATCTCTAAAAGAAAAATTGGCACCTAGTGCACTACCGAAAGTGCATCCAAATGGGAATAGGTGGCTTACACAAATGAAAGGTTTCTATGGATGCACAACATGTTTGGCATGTAAATATAGGTGTGAAGATAAATGTAGTTTTACATCAAATGTCACAAGAGAAAGGTTCCAGATTAAACAAATGCTAACATGTAAATCAGATCATGTGGTGTACCTCATATGTTGCCCATGTGGGTTACAGTACATAGGGCAAACTTCAAGACCAGTAAAAACACGTGTGCTTGAACATGTGGGCAACATAAGAAGAGGTTTAACTACTCATAATCTGTCTAACCATTTCATCCTTAAATATACTGTAATAGTGACACATCAGGTCTCAGATTCACTGTATTAGAGCAAGTGTTACCACACTGGAGAGGGGGAAACAGAATAACTACCCTGAAAAAAAGAGAATGTTTCTGGATCTTTACTCTGAAATCACTGATACATTTGGGTCTAAATGTTGATTTCGAGTTAAATGCTTTCCTTTAAATTTATGATTCATTTGAAAGTAAATGTTTATGTCAAGAGAAATCAAATTATGTGATTGTGACATACTGATACTCTGTACTGATAATATTTTCTTTTTTGTCTTTTGAGATACAACAATCGCCGCTTCCTTTAATTGAGTTCTGTGGGGACTGTTTATATATACTATAGGTTTCTATAGGTTTTTATATATTTTTATTATATGTTTTATATAGTACAAATGTTTTGCAAATATTGATGGTTTTAAAAAATTGATTACCTAAAAAAAACCTGAATTTTAATCTTATTGTATAAACTTTGTGCATGATCTAAATTGTATTAGAGGGTAATGACAAGTAGTTAATTACTCAATTTAGATCTAATTACACTTAGACCAATGGGAGGAAAGGTCAGTGTAATATTGGAGGGTATCTAAAGATAGCCTTCTATGGGTTAAAGCACTCCTGACGAAGCCGTTGATTTGCACGGCGAAATGCGTAGAGCGTAACCCTCAGCGTAAGATCCTAGAGGGAGACAAGCTACAGTCTACAGCAGCAGCTCCGGTGACGCCAGCTACACCAGTGCAAATCGGAAAGTGACGTGTCGGCGTGGACGAGCAGCAAGGACGGAGCCAGTGAAGGAGGCGGTTGCATGAGGGGGTTTCCCGAGGTCGCGACTCGGCATCAAGATCACTCTTAACCAACGCCTTATATCATCTGGTATCCTGTAAGCCTTGATTTTTACTACTGTCGGATAAAGTGTTTTTGGCATTTTATATCTCGGCTCTGTGTCTCTCTACTGGGTCTTTTACCTCCCTATTTTGCTCCTGGTTTATAACTGATATTTGCTATCATCCATGATCTAGCATATTCCTTATGGAGTTCTACCTTCTCAATGTTTAATTGTAACGTTATGCACTATGGTAGTTTATTTATTTTCTATCAGACACTGACGCTCCCCTGATATTTCGTTTTTGCCTGTCAGACCTCACAGCACTTACAGCCGTGACTCTGACAAGGCAGCACTCTACACTAAGGGCAGCGTCCCTATCTTGGGCCTCCCTAAGCACTTACCCACTAAGCTAGTGGGGAGTTGGGGCATACCTGGGGTGTGGGTACCTATATGGGGCAGGAGCTTCACTCGCTCCCCGCACCCTTCCTTCCCTCACAGCTCCATGACTCCAACTCTCTTTAACCTTTCTTTCCCAGCTCCCACTAATGTAAGTGGCAGGGTCCCTAACCTGAGGGCTGTCCCTGACAACACTCACTTTACTGGGGAGCTGAGCTATCTCGGGCCCTGGGAATACTGGCCTAGTACAGGGAGTCCCTGACTCCTGTACCCTACCTCCTTCCCTGGGCTGCTCCGGTCTCTGACTGACTAGCCTGCTCCAACTGACAAAAACCCTGTCTGCACACAACATTGTTGCAACTCTGCAGCATGAGAAGCTGCCAGCTCTATTGGCTTCAATGCTGCCTGTGACAAGGGTGAAAGTGCAGTCCCCAGAGGCTGCTGGGAATTGTAGTCCTTGGCAAAGCTCTTTTCTATGAGGACCGCGTGCACGATCTTTCTTGCGCATGGGCGAAGCTCGCGCCATAACCAAGAGGGCGGGGCCTGCCAGGAGAAGTCGCCGTCCCCTTCCTCCACTGCCACAGGGGTAAGGCAGGGTGCAAAGGAAGATCAGGGGAACCGTGGGTGACCCCCTTACACTCTCCCCCTGGTGAAAATCCAACGTCCCCGCTTGGGGAACGACGTCACTAGGCACAATTTTTATATAATCAAAATGCAGTGCATAGAAAATACAACTTATCATTTCGACTTTACACAACAGGGTACATGGCAATTCACATACTATACCCGAGACTAGCTGAGACCATTTGTGGGGTGCCCCTAACTGATCATGTGGGGGTACCTCACTTTTGCGTCCGTGAGCCTCCCCCAGAAAAATTTCTTGAAGAGCACACTCTGGAGTGAGTCACCGGTTCCTCGCTACTTCCTCCCCTTGGTGGATGGAATAGCACAATGTCCTTTAACCAGGCCTTTACCCGGCCATCCGCGGCATGGATGCGGTAGACCAGGAGTCCAGCACCTTTCCCGCGGTCCACTACATGGTGAATGGAGCGTTCCTTTTTGGGCTCCAAGGAGAAATTTTTCACTAAATCCTTCTCTACACAGTCCTTGTCCCTACATACTGGCGAGGCTTCCACTGGGAAGCGAGAATTGGGCCCTGTCTCTTTCGGCAAAGTCTCTATTTCACCTGGCAAGGGGTGAAGGGTAGATACCTTACCACTGCGGTGATTCCCGGTGGCCAACAGTTCCTCGGGGAAGCTGTCAGTTCCCACCTCGGCTATCTCAGGACCTGTCCCCGGCACTTCTGGGGCAGTCCACTTATTGGCTGGGACCTCGGGAGCGTTGGATCCCAGTCTTGGGACCACTTGTGTTGGAGCACACGGGCTCGCACTCAGTTCAGTTGTGTTGACACACAGATGTCCAGCTATATTCTTCTGCTCAGCATGAACGTTAGTTGGAGCATTTTTCACGACCACTTCCACCGGAGCCTGTGGGGAGTAAGGAGGTTCCTCACCACTCCGCTGGCTTGCGATGGATTCCTCTTCCTCTGGAATACTGTCCGGTACCATCTGCGCTTCACTGCTCTTCACTTGGACGATAGGCGATAGGTGCTGGCCCACTCGCACAACTGGACAGCTATCTTCTAAGGAGGACACCTCCGCCAGGACGCGATGCAGAAGGGAGCCATTCGCCCGGGTGCCCAGACTTAAGGAGCTATCGTGCTCCGCGATCACCTGGAGGCTCACCCCCAACACCCCTGGGACAGTCAACTCACCCTGGTCTTCGTTAGGTACGGGTCCCAAGCCTAGGACTGATGGTATCATCGTAGTAGGTCGGACTGACCCTTGTAGGGCCCACGGGCCCACAGCAGGGTCCGCAACATCTGGATACACCTCCTCTAGGGCACACGGTCCCACAGCAGGCTCTGTATCCGCCGAGATAGTTGGTTTGTTGATTTCACTAGAGTGGTCCGCCGGCCGGCGCATCACTACAAGTGATTGGTCGCTGGACTCACTAAAAGAAGGTGGGGGTATACTGTATACACCTTACCCTGTGATTCCTCTGTCTCCTCTGTATCACTGCTGGGGTGGTTCGCCGGTAGGCGCATCGCCACCGATGGAACTTCAACCTCTTTACCTGCGGATATCACGATAGGATCCTCCGCCAATGAGTCTCCGGGGTCTTCTGCGATACAGCCAGTGGTTGTTGGTACGAAGCTGGCGTGCTCCGGTACCTCCACTGCGGTCGCGCTCTTCTCCGCCAATGGTTCGCTTGGCTCCTTAGCGGGCCGGGCAGGAGGTTCCTGCTCTACCACTAGGACATCCCCTTTGAGAGGATCTGGTACCGGTTCTGCAACATGGTTTTGGACACACGGGTCCACTGAGGCCTCTGGAATTAGGACAGACTGATTAGCAGTGTCACTCACTTTTGCAGAGGGGTCAGGCTTCCCCGCTTCTTCCTCAACTGGCTCCGTAGCCTGGGGTGTAATAGGCTTCAAGAACCGCACACCGCAGCATTCACATTCGGGCTCCCACGCCAGTGCACCTCTATGACAGTCACAGGTGGGACTAAAGCACTGTACACCCGGTTCTCCGCCTACCTCAGTCGTCTTGAAGTCTAGCGGTAACTGGGACATGTCGGCGCCCTCGTCATAGGCTTCTTGCAGGCAGGGGCACATTAACATATGGCCATCTATTCCTGGCGCTCGCCAGGCCACATACACATTGGGGTGTATGTCCTGACAGTCTCTCTCATCCTCATACCTCATCTCATCCTCAGAGAAGAAAGAGTCTATTACTGCCTCAACATATGGTTGCAAATCCCAGGGCTTGCTCCCCCTGGTGAAATGTGAAGGAAGGGCGAGTCCTACAAGGGAGGGGCTCTGGCTCTGAGCGGAGTCACTCACATCACAGGGGAGGGACTCGGATTTTCGCGCCAAACCCGGACAGATTGTTGCAATACTTTCCTGTGCAGACTGGCAGTCAGTAGCACGTGCGCTCTCCTGTTTTGGCGGGAGACGCCATTTTGCTGGGTCTGCGTAGACTATGGGGTACCCCTCAGACGGGCCCCCGGGCATAAACAGTGCGGACGGTGCCTCTGCCAGGCATATATCCTTAGTGGGGATTGCCACAAAAAGTATAGTTTTCCATGTGGATGTGGAATCCTGTTCTTCATCTAAGACACATGCATACGGCCACCCAGGAATTCTACGCATATAGGACTGGACCCCAACCGCGGGTATAGTTGCGGGAAGGCCTCCTACCGCCACCACCTCACCAGGTTCCATATACTGCCTCAAAGCCCAGGCAAGGACCTCGTGTCCGGACTTTACAAACATTGTGACAAAAATAGGAATTGGACAATTTGGGAAAAAAATGGAACAGGGCACCCCAGGTCTCTCTCAGCAGCGCCTCCAAATGTAACGGGTATTCCCCTCCCCCCAATCGCAGATATAGTGTGGGGTGCAAGGGAACATACAAGGTTGCCATAGGTGTGGTGCATTACCTGTTGGCTCGCAGGAGGGCTGAGCTTCCGCCACGGGGAACCTGGGGCAATTATACTAGGGGTACTCACTTACAACAATGCAGCGCCTCCACCTGCGATGGCTCCCACCAGAGGGGGAGTGGTTCCTCGCAGGACAATTACTAATAATCAATACTCACACAAAGATATATAATAACTAATACTATTTACTTAGGAACAGAATATAACACATCATGACAGGTATAACATATCAGAACAGGGGTCCCTCTCTCTCGAGGAGACACTTACTGCGACGTCCAGCAGGACGCTTCCCCAACACCAGGTGATCCCACCCAGTGTCCAAAGAACCCACCCAATGTCCCGCACTCTTGCAGAGAGAGTCAATGGGTGACTGCGCAGTCACTATTAAACTAAGGGCCCGTTGGTGCACGTGTGTATTAGATAGTACCTGCCGAGCACTCCCGTGCTCGGATCTCCAACTGGCTTCACAAAGGATCCGTAGTGTGATGGTTCCGTCTGATCCTACGCCGGACTCCTTTGCACGCGGACCGCCAGGGCGGTCTCACTCTGGAATAGTCTCTGTGGACCCCCACTTTGGTCCGAACCGCTTCACAGGAACCGCAGCATCCGCTGAGTCCCTAACTAACACTAAATGACACGCTCTATGCTATAGGCCGTCCCTATAGCACAGCAACCTGAAGTGGCTTTGGGGAAACTCCTAGGGGCCTACAGGGGTTAATAACCTGCCCCACTCCCCTAAGTCTTCCCAGCCCTGACTGTACTTACTAATACCTAACGAGTCCCAGCGCCTACAGCAGCAAGCTGTAGCTCACTGGATGCTGGCAGCCAACGTGCTGCGCAACAAGGTGCCTGCCTGTCAGACCTCACAGCACTTACAGCCGTGACTCTGACAAGGCAGCACTCTACACTAAGGGCAGCGTCCCTATCTTGGGCCTCCCTAAGCACTTACCCACTAAGCTAGTGGGGAGTTGGGGCATACCTGGGGTGTGGGTACCTATATGGGGCAGGAGCTGCACTCGCTCCCCGCACCCTTCCTTCCCTCACAGCTCCATGACTCCAACTCTCTTTAACCTTTCTTTCCCAGCTCCCACTAATGTAAGTGGCAGGGTCCCTAACCTGAGGGCTATCCCTGGCAACACTCACTTTACTGGGGAGCTGAGCTATCTCGGGCTCTGGGGATACTGGCCTAGTACAGGGAGTCCCTGACTCCTGTACCCTACCTCCTTCCCTGTGCTGCTCCGGTCTCTGACTGACTAGCCTGCTCCAACTGACAAAAACCCTGTCTGCACACAACATTGTTGCAACTCTGCAGCATGAGAAGCTGCCAGCTCTATTGGCTTCAATGCTGCCTGTGACAAGGGTGAAAGTGCAGTCCCCAGAGGCTGCTGGGAATTGTAGTCCTTGGCAAAGCTCTTTTCTATGGGGACCGCGTGCGCGATCTTTCTTGCGCATGGGCGAAGCTCGCGCCATAACCAAGAGGGCGGGGCCCGCCGGGAGTAGTCGCCGTCCCCTTCCTCCACTGCCACAGGGGTAAGGCAGGGGGCAAAGGAAGATAAGGGGAACCGGGGGTGACCCCCTTACATGTGAATAGTGAAGTTTATTCTGATGTGTACTGTCACTGTTTGTTGTCTTTATTTACGAAATGTGCCCTGACCTAGGTAAGCATCAGTAGTAAAGGGCCTCAATTGTTCTCGCTATTGAAAAGGATGAAGCATGCTCTTGGTAAAGAGTTCTCGGTACAGTAGCTCTGACGTATGCTTGGATCGGCCCAACCAGAAGGTTCTCTGCTCATTCCTAATCATATAGGTACAGAGAAAGTATGCAATACATAAAATGGATTGCTAACTCAGGATCTCAACGTGTATGCTTAATGGCCTTGAAGTACCTCCCCAGTGCAGGTGTGAGAGCTACCCGGGGGATGAAGTCCAGAGTGATATAATTTGCCCTGAGTTTCGGTCAAGTAATCATTATGTCAATGTCTGTAAAGTATTATTGAAGGATGTCAAATAAAGCACCCTTTTATTTATAAAACTTCCTGGTACCCATATCTTTCATATTCAAGCATCCACACTGGGCCTGCACATACCTAGCACCCTGCAAAGGCCTGAGATGCAGGGCACTACCATTGTATATAGTCAATCTGATGTGACCTGTAGAGCTGGGTAAGGAGGGTTAGAAGTGAAAGACATGAGGTAGAAAGAAGAGAAATACCATACACAAGTGGAGAATAGAGAGACACAAGGAGAAAAGATGGAATTACATGAACGGTATGATAGAGAAAGACATTAAGGGCAGAGGGAAAACAAAGAGACATGATGGGGTGAAAAGTAGACCAAATGTGATTGTTATAACATTTGCGGGGGGCCCATTCTTCAAATTTGTCCTGGAACCAAAAAATTCTGTTGGCGGCCCTGATGACAGACCATCAATACAGCAATTCTTCTGTAGGTCTGCTCTGCTACTGTATTCTACATATAAGAGACTCAACAAACAGCAATTGTTTTCTTCTGAACATTCATGTAATTATAAAATATTGTTATTATTGATCTACTCTATTTTTGACAAATGTGAATACATATCTTCTATTGTAATAGTCTTTATTTGCATGAAGGTCATAAACTACAAATGTTGTTTCAATGAACTCAAATCGAATGGCAAGAGAGAACTTACGCATATTCTTTATTGGAAAATTGCCACCTGGGTAACACATAAAGGCCAATATTTACAAAGTGGTGCTATGACAGAAGATAGCTTCCGAAGTTAATAACAAATGTATGGCCCAGTAATCTGAATGGGCCATAAAGTGTCGGGACGTTTCCTAATTTTACTCATTTCAAGTGGCTTACCGTTTCTATTTTAGGAGGCATATTTTGTGCTGATTAATTTATGCGAAAAAGCTTAACATAGATTCTCCATTGAGGACACATGGTTCCATAAATACAATTTATATCAGATTGGCAAATTAAAAAACTTGAATCCACTGAAACTTCCCTTTCAGTACAGTCTGTAGCTGTCCTTGTAAAGGCAGTGCTGGAAATACCACATCTATTTTCTGGGAAGATTGTATATAAAAAATACTGAGATTTTATACTATGCAAAACAAATGCCCTGAGGAAAAGAGTTGCATGACCATTACATTTTCTGGGGTTTTATTGAATGTTATGCAAGACTTGCTGTACAGCAACATTGCAACTGTGTATAAATAAAAAATGCTGAGGTACATTTATAAAGCGACACAAGTACTTTTTAATTGTCAACAATTATGTGTTGCTGATAGGAATAGCAGCAGTGCACACACAACTAGGGTACCTTTCAAATTAGTAAGACATCTGCTGAAACTAATAATAGGACTAGATTTGAATACTGACTGTTCTATAGGAGATTTGAAAGAAACAAAATAACTGCTGTTTAATCATACTGCATTATCAATACTGCAAATATACAATTGGGGCGATTATGCCCAATAAAATAATTTAATTTTTTCATCTCCAGTCAGCCTTAGGGCTGGGACACTCTGCGCCCGGCGGCGCGGGCGGCCGTGTGAGCGTTCCCCACCAGCAGGGGAATCCTTCTGAGCCGGTCCAAGTCCCCCCTCGCTGCACGGCTTACTATGCACTTTGACGCGTCAGCCGGCAGGGGATGCAAGAAAATTGTGATCCCGAGCGGTGACGCGTCACGTGGTGCGCTGATGAGCCTATCAGTGGCGGGGGAGCTGTCAGACAGCTTCCTACACAAGGTAGGGGGTGGTGTGTGTGTGTGTGTGTCTGCGGCTGCTTACCTTCCCGAAGCAACTCCCTCCTGCAGCCTGGGAGACCGAGCACGTGGAGGGAGGGGGGGATTTTAGCGGGTCCCTCCACTCAAACCACGCCCCCCCCTCCCACTCCCCGCTCCCTACAGACCACATATCGCGGTCTGTGCCTGTCAGCGTGCCGCCTGACTGCAGTGCGGGCGCGCTGACTGAGGGTGCGGGGCCTTAACCTTAATTTTCTAGCAGTGCTCAGCCCCTTTTTCACTTTTTTTCTAATTGACAGAACAAACATACTGTAAAGACAACTTAAAAAAAAAGTGTAGGCTAACCCTGCTTAATTGAGAAGCTGTAGTGTGGGAGCCCTATTTGTCACTTGAAATTCTGAAACAGTGGGAAAGGGTACAATAGGATAGGTGGATATACATCATAATGCCTTTTCTTTTTTGGAGTGATGTGACATCATCAAGAGGTAGGGAGGCATGCTACCTGATTGGCTATCTTCCCTCCGTTGCAAAGAGCTTCATCAGTGGTTGAACTCTAATCTTCTTTGTGCCTCTCTTCTTCTTTTAAATCTCCCTCCGATCTCCCTGTTGGTTGACGTCATCACGTATGACGTCAGTAATGTCATGACATTCGTGATGTCCCGCGTCACACCAGGCGATCGAGCCGACAGAATGTAAACAAAGAAAAAGCCCTGCACTGCTTCCTATAGACTCTGCAGGCAGGGATATACTTGATAGTACAAAGAACTTTATAGGTACAGAAAGTTGACATTCTATGAAGGTGAAATCATTATAGATGGACCTACATAAATGCATATATAACAGATTAACCTAATTTTAAACTAGCATTTAATACACATGTAGCCATGCCTGGTTTTGCTACCAGTCTGCCCTCCCTGTGCTGTAAGCCCTGCTAACAGTGCAGTGCAGGAAGTGACAGGACCAATCATGGGTTTTCCCCACAGAGGCAGCTCCCTTCAGTTATAGGGGAGGAGGTGGGGCAAGGTCTGTCTTCTGCCCAATCATGGGTTCAGACCTTGTACCTTCCTCCCACTGGGGGAGTTGCACCACTCAAATTTAGCAGTGTCTACCATTGAGAGAGACAGGTGTCACACAGGGTTGCCTACGAACTTGCATTCCCTGTTCCTCTTCCCCTTGGGGGAGAGGGAGTAATAATCTACCTTTCCCCTGTCCCTGCTAGAGGGGCAGGAAAAAGGACTGCTTCGGGTGCCCTTGGCCCTGAGTGGCGGTCCAGGGACAATCCGGAAGTTGGAGACCTGCAGTGAACTGTATTGGGGCAGTAGCCTGTGATACCTCCTGCCTAGTGTGTAATTTTACTGGGTGGGGAGAGGAATATGTTCTTCTGTGGGAGATTGCCTCCATACATCTGGAGCCTACTGTAGATGGAGGTGCTGTGTACCCAGGAATAGACAATGGTAGTGTACCCCAGAAACCTGTCCTGTTCTCCCCAACAACATCGGCGGAGACTCAAATCAACCGTATGTGCTGCATCAAGTGACAGATAAAGGGTTAATAAAGTGCAACAAATATTGCGATAAAATCAAGCTGCTGCCTGAACATCTGCGGTTTCCCCAAACCGCAATTACATAAACCTGAACCAAAAAGTGCTTGTGGCGCAAAGTGACCAAATATAAACAGTGCAATGTGCAAATAAACCAAGTGACGTATAGCACTGAAAACACATAATACTGTCCCTCCATATGTGGAACTCCTCAGGTGCATGGACTCCTGGTAAACCTCATATGAAGAAAAGAACACAAATGCAGAGTGTATAGTGTATTAACATTTACTCATGATGACAAACAACACAGGGAAGGGAGGGCGCTGAAGGAGGAGACCGGAGTTTGCATGTGTCTACATGCCCAGCAGCTGATTTGGGAGTAGTCATTTCAGGTGAAGGGTTGAAGTGCGCCCGAAGTGACTTCTTGCTTATACACCAGCGGGGAGAGTGTGAGTTTGTTTCCTCCACCCCCCCCTCCCGTGTTGTTGGTGGTTCCCATGTCCGGGGATGCACAACTGGGGTTTTGCTGTTCAAGATGGTGGCTCCCGCCAAGACTGGAGACCGCGTGTGCTGCCTGCAAAAAGGTTGCATGCATCGTAGTTGCAAAGTTCTGCAAGGGTTTGGCGTGAAAGCCAGAACCTCGCCCAACCCCTGTGACTGGCTCAGAGAGGAGTCGAAGTCACGCCCTGTTCCAGTGTGCCCCAACTCTAAACTCCATCAGAGGGAGAGGGCACTGTATCAGCCAATGCCAAACAACTGTCTATACAAAGGGAGGAGCTGCGTGTTGCCGACGGCACCTCAGTTCTTCAGAGCCTGCCAAGAAAGAGGAGCTATTTTACCCGTTCTCTTATCTCTACGCAGACAAGCAGAGCAAGAAATGGCAAGTTGTAACTTCTCACACTACCGTCTGCCAGGAGGCGTCCTGGTAGTGGAAGTGTATGGGAAGTGATTACTGAAATGTGTATGCCCTTGTTATAAGTTACCCGGTGGGGATGTCACCTGTGATGCCAAGTGTCCGCTGTGCAGGGCCAGCTTTCTGAAGCCGATGCTGATGAGGCCTATGGCCTTTGCAACCAAAGACGCGGCTGACCCGAAAACCTGGGAGGCCGAAGAGGAGATGACTACTACTCCGATGGATGTTCAAGTAGGCCCGTGTATCCTAGAGAACGCTCCAGGGAGTCCGTGTACCCCGATGACTGGAACATCTCTGGAATCGGAGTAGAGACGGTCCGTGAGCCGGAATCTTCCCAAGAGCAACCAGTAAAGATGACTGGCCAGGGTGAGGAGGGGCCTCTGCCATTAGTGGCACAGCAGTTGGAATGCTGCCAGCTAACTGACGCTGAGGACAGCGAGATGCTCCTGTATCTCTCCCCCGTGGATGTGTCCCTACCCTCGTCAAGCCAAAGCAGTGGTCATGAGTCCGTGTTGCTGCACTAGCTGGCGTGTACCCCTACCGACACTGTAAAAGCAGAAGTTACCTGTGACACTGAGCGACGGCAGAGTCTGATCCCGATGACAGCGATGGTGCAGCCTGAGCGGCAGAGGAGTGTCCCAACGGTGGGGTTTCCCAGCGGCCTGGCGGCAAACCAGCATCCCATCCGGCGAGTCCCAGGGTTCCGGCGAGTTAACGGAGCGGTGAAAGTTCACCTCCTTACCTTCTGGAGGTCTCAATGGAGACTTCAGGTGAGGGGGTACCGGGTGTTATCTTCAACGGATGACAACGACACGTCCAAGCAGGGAACAGATATCTATGTACTTCTGGAGCGGCACCTCAACCTTTACCAAGATCCTGCAGATCACCTTGATAAAGAGCTCACGCTCGAAACGCGTTGGTGGGGATCCTTTGTGCCCCGTAATGTAGCTGTATTTGTTTGCTGGTTCCATTAAATAATAATTTTTTAGGGCAAACGCTCTCCTTGACTTTATTCAATTTTTCTTGCTTTTTCCCTGAGAAACGGTGCCTGCTTTTTCTTTGCTTTTGCGTTCATCTCTATCAGAAGAATCGGATGCACACCCCCCACTGGAAGAGGAAGGTTTCATATCTACGAGGACAACATCCAGTCCAAAAGTGAGTTATTTTCATCACTGGCATACACTCCATTCTGAAATTCTATGTTGGGACACTTTTATTCATTGTGTGGCCCCTTACTGCAGTGTTTGTGGGGGTCCTAGCCCACTAGTCAGATTATAATGGAGAAGTGATTCATGTTGTACTGTTTTCTACTTATTGATTACCGGGAGGTTTCATTTCATCTCAGGAACATCAGATGGAACATTGAATGTTATAATTTTTTGCAAAAGATATTTTGAGGTTTCTTTTAGAGCACCGCACATTTCCATTTTTCTACAAGATCCTGCAGGACCAGATGTCGTCACTATAAAGGTGACCGCCAGGGCGGATGAGTGTGATGGTGAGGGGGTACCCAGGCCAATAATAAAGGTATTATGCCCGGCTGGGTGCCCCTGAGCCATATTGGGATTAGAAGTGTCAGCTCTGCAACCCAGTTTGGCATGTGCTCTGTGTTTCAATAAAGATGTATGTGTGTGTTTTACTGTTACAGGAGTGCTAACCAGCGGAGATTCGCAGGGCACGAGTTTCAGGGATCATTTTTTACAGTAAAGTGTTGTCAGGGTGTGTTTGGGTAGAAGGGGGCCAGACTTGCTGGTTACCCCAAAACATGTACTCAGGAATCCTACCAGATTCCTGGGGACATGAAGACACATACCATCAGACAATATCCTCCCTAGGAAACAGTTTGCAGCTCATTTACAGACCTCCCTGCTTCAGTACAGACCAGAACAGTAAGACCGGGCAGGGGGGAATCACATTCCAGGGTCCCCCGGTATATGCCCCAACCCCCAGAACTCAGTATAGAGCATCAGTGTCTTTCCCACCAGGTATAAGGTGGCAAGAGGAAAAATGTTTTTAAACTCGGTGCTTGGGGAATAAAAGTGACTGTGTGCTAACTTCTGCTAGGAAGCTCTCAGCGCGCTGAAACTTGCTGTGTGCGTAGTTCAGGGAGAAACTTCAAAAATATCCATAACATAATTTTTTATAAGTTTGTATAAAAATTGATGAATGAACGTTCCCCTCAAATATTGTATCAAACATGTTAGACACATTTGGGATTTCATTTAGACCACCGGGGACCGGGGATTACTCAATTATTGTAGCCTCCACTTAGTATGCGTCTAGTGACTCACGAAAGCAGATAAGAATGTGCAGCTCCAGACTTCTAAGACATCCCGCTGGCTTGGTGCCCTGATGTCTGTAAAAGCCCGGAGTTAAAAAGGGCTCAGTGTCGAAGTGTTAGTTGGGGAGTGGATCCTCAAGTACCCCCATCCTAATGTAAAGTCTGGGCAGTTTAGCAAATGGAGGCTTGCCCAGATTGAGTGTCGCCAGGTAAGGAGTTTTGGTCTCATATGCTAAGAGGCAGAAGTGCGAGGTACGTGCATGCCCTTAAAAGACTGAGAAGCCCCTCTGCCAGGTTTTCAAAGTATTGGCAACTCCAGGATAGGTGGGAAAACTTATTCCCATGGAGGGAGTCGCTGCACTGGTTAGAGATAGAGATTTAAACTCTATAAGTATTCAGGCAGCTCATCGGGAATCAGTTCTACAAGATTCACAGTTCCAGCTAAGAAACATCTAAGATTTCATAAGATACAAGGATTCCAAGTGCTATTACAGCGGTGACCGAATGAAAGAAGCAGCTCCGTCGGAGTACGTAGCAGTTGCAGGTAGCGCTGCTGATCGAGGACCGTTTCAAGCCATTTTGCGAGCAACTTCCGCTCCTGGAAAATTGCTCCTAAAGACTCTGGTATTCAAGATTTCGTTTTGGGAACATTTTATTTCATTTGGCCCCGTACCAGTGAGTGTATTTTGAGTGCAATTGTGTAACATTGAGTAAAGCATGGAGATAAAATAAATTGTAATTTATTTCACGAATGAACATAAACACAATCATATGATCCCCGGGTATAAAAGTGTTAAAAGTGCTGGTCTCCTGTGACACTCACCGGAGCGGGCATCGGACGTTCCTCATTAACGCCACAACAACAGCCAGAGTGGATCACTTCATGGACCATGTTAGAGCTCATCTGACTCACAAGAAGGCTGCGGAACCAGAGCGAGGCTATCGTTTTGGTACCGGGTAAGAGAAGGCTTCCGACAGGAAACTTCAACCGAGACTTGTGGGACTTTAAAGCTTTAGACGCTACCAGTACCACATCAAAGTGAATGAAAGGCCCAAATATTCCAAGAAACAAGCGCATTGTGGCAAGAAAACCCTAAAGCCTTCTAATGACTGGAGGGACTGGGACTTTGAGGTGTGCTCAGAAGGGGATGAGACCGGAGGGGGGAGTGTGGTCTCCTAAGGGGGCAAGTCAATTAAATCCTGTAAATTAGAGACTTCGCGGGTATCATCCAAGACTACTTCCGGTTTTGGTTCTACTCAGGGTACCCCAGTAAAATCCTTGCCTTGGTGAGATCCTATGTTTCAGGGATATGTGCCCCCCTTGCACAGGACCCAATACCTGTTACACGACAGAGACATAGGGGATCATTGGTGGGCTGAGGAAGAGTTTAGTCCAGAAGAGACAGCTGAAGCACTAAGATGTACAGTAGGGAACATAGAAAAAAGATTAGGTGCAGAACAGCGCTAATAATACAAATTAAATATTAATAAATAACACAGGCAGCCAGGTGAATGACTGGTGATACACCAGTCAGAATGACATAACAAAAGAAGGGTAACCGGCGCCAAATGAGTTAAATTCAAACCAATTGGGGTGTAAAAGTCCAAAGGAAGTCCTTGGGACGATGGGATGTGATGATTCTCGCCTCGAACGAAATATATGTGGAAGAAAGAAAAGACAAACAGATAATGGTGCAGTAAATTAACACTGGGGGGGTGAGTGACTGCCGGGAAGTTTCGTGTTTTAGAAGTGTTTTTACTGTGGTGGAAATCTGCAGTCCCAAGAGGAGAAATCTGCAGTTTCCAAGTGCCTAAACCGTTTTGCGGGATCACGGTTGCTGAGGAGGACTGGAGAGAGCGTGCCTAAGGTGGGACCACAGCGGAGGTGACGTCACGTCCGCCTAGAGACCCCGTCATTCGAGCGACCTGCCTTCCATTCCGGTCACGTGTGGACGTTGATCAGAGTGCTCCGGTCGCCATCTTTGTGAGCCCAGCTGTATGCATCCAGCTCGCTGCCTTTACCCTGCCAGCATCTTGTGAGTAGGGTTGTAATTTTACCCCTCCGGATGCGGTTATGCACCCTCCACACCCCAAATAAATTGCTTTTCTTTTATTATATAGGCCGTGCTAGTGTTTAGTGTTTGTTTGTCTTGTGTGTCCTGTGTTGTTAGTGTTCACTCACCCCCCCAGTGTTAATTTACTGCACCATTATCTGTTTGTCTTTTCTTTCTTCCACATATATTTCGTTCGAGGCGAGAATCATCACATCCCATCGTCCCAAGGACTTCCTTTGGACTTTTACACCCCAATTGGTTTGAATTTAACTCATTTGGCGCCGGTTACCCTTCTTTTGTTACAGTAGGGAACATGAGATAAGGTTAGGAATAGTACAGCCTAAGGGTGTAGTACTTAGGTAATGTGAGCCGCCAGTGCAGGAACCATTGTTCTGGGTATTGACAGGCCAGGCAAAGGGTTGCAGGTTTACCAAAATAAGCAGGGCTGAGCATCACATCATACAGAGGTATAGGCAGTCACATGGCTTCGAATAACCTTATGTACCAGAACCAATCATGAGAGATGTGGAGGAGAACAGAGGAAAATGGCTGGTAGATGTTATTAGAGCTTACATTACATATCATAGTAAGAGTACGTTCTATCATCTAGAGGAGCATATAGCGGTATGGAAAGTAGGAAGATCCATCTATATGGACCTTTCAGAAAGACATCCAAAGAGAGTGTTCTCAGTTACTGTACCAGCTAGTAATGGGAACTTAGTAGTGTTGTGGGTCAGGCTTGCTTACTATTAGTAGGTAGCTAGGTTCTCCACATTGGGAGGAACCAGGGTCAATGCTGTATTACAGATATATGCTTCAGTTGTCATATGATGCTGTAATGTCACTGTGTTTACAGAATTGGTATGTATAAAATCTGCCGGTTTGCTGAATCAAATGTATATCAATGTGATCATGCCATTGTTGATAAACATTGTTGTGTGTATTCTGTCCAAGGTTTCTAAATGAAGGATGGTACACAAAATTGCAGCTCCAAAGGGGACCATTGGATTCCACCAGAGGGAAAATGTACCTATGCAATGTTTGGCTACCTGTCTGCCCTCCCTGTCCTGTAAGCCCTGATAACAGTGCAGGCAGTGACAGGACCAATAATGGGGTTTCTCCATAAAGGCAGCTCCCTTGAGTGACAGGGGAGGAGGTGAGGACTTTCCCCAGTTCTGTGTTCTGCCCAATCATGGGTTCAGACCTTGGGTTCCCACTGTGCTAAATTTGGGTGGTGCAACTCCTTAAGTACCTGTCTCTATCAACGGTAGAGACACTGTCACACAGGATTGCCTGCAAACTGGCCTTCCCTGTTCCTCTTCCCCTTGGGGGAGAGTGAGTGATTACCTTTCCCCATCCCTGCTAGAGGGGCAGGGAATAGTGACTGCTTCGGGTGCCCTTGGGCCGGAGTGGAGGTCCAGGGACAATCCAGAAGTTGGAGACCTTCAGTGAACTGTATTGGGGCAGTAGCCTGTGATACTGTGTCAGCAGAGAACCAATAAACCTGTTCCAGTTATATCTATACCCCCTACTTAGTCTGTGATCTTACTGGGAGGAGAGGAATACGTTCTTCTCTGGGAGATTGCTTCCATACATCTGGAGCCTACAGTAGATGGAGGCGATGTGTACCCCGGAATAGACAACGGTAATGTACCCCAGAAACCTGTCCTGTTCTCCCCAACAACATCGGTGGAGACTCAGAACAGCTGTGAGCCAGCAGAGGGTGGGTGAAGCAGCTTGATATACTTAATATAAAATCAATACATATATTAAAGCAATACAGCAAAGGCCACCTTTAATCTAACACTTACCCGGATTTATCCGGGCCTTTTCTTCTTTTCTTCCGGAGTTTCCCGCACGGCGGCCGCATTCAAAAGATAAGCGCTAATGGCGCTCATCATTGAAAGCACCCGCGGCGTGGGAAACCTTAAAAAAAAAGCAGCGCGCCGCCGCGTTTTTAAATTCCCGCGGTGGCGGCCGCTTTAGGATAAAGGCGGCCGCCACTGTACATATATTAAATTAAAAAATAGACAAATCCACATGTGATCTAAAAATAGAATAAATACATTAGAATCAAAATAAAGAAATTCAAATTGATAAAATAATATGTGACTATATTTATTATACATATTTTTATCAAAAATATCAACTACATAAAGGAAAATAGCAAAATAGCACATGTCCTGCTCCATTTTAAATGTATGCAAAAAACAGAAAAATATAAGGAAAGATGTAATAATATATAATCAATACTTATGACCAATAATTTAGGGAATTAATAACTATAAAAGGGATTATACATTAATAAAATTGGGTCAGTATAAAAATGACGATGGAAAGGGACAAATCCTAAATATGAATCATATTAAAAAAGTATTAATATCAAAATCCAAGTTTAAACCATGTGGTTGTAGTGTGTTAAGTCGGTGTATCCAAAAGGATTCACGTTGTGATACATGTAATATTCTGTTACCACCTCTCCAATCTTGATTTACGTGCTCTATTCCTAAGTACACAAGACCTATAGGGTTGGAGTTATGAATCCTTAAAAAATGTAATGGTACACTATGTGACTTCAAACCTAATGTGATGTTTCTTATATGTTCCAGTATCCTCACTCTCAAAAGGCGAGAGGTTCTGCCTACATACTGCTGCGGCCAAGTTTATTCGAGCATTTGCCCGTTCTTGGCCGCAGCAGTAGCCTGGCGCGCGCCCGAGGGTGACAGGCGCGCGCCGAAGCAGCGGAAGAGCGCCCTCCGATCGGGGCGCTCTCCCTACCGCTGCCGGGTCCGCCGGGTCCCCCGGAGCCCCCTGCCGCCGTCCCACGATCGCGGGACACCAGGGCTCCCTCGGGGAGCCCTGGACGCGCGTGCAGGGGGCGCACGAGGGGGCGGCCACTAGCAAGCCGGGAAATCTCCCGGCTTGCGGATCTGGCCGATGCGCAATAAAGCGTGTCGGCAGTGTAATGCAGACCACATGGATAGGTGAGAACATAAACTACAAAATTACTTTTGTAGTATATGAAGCTGGTAATCTTTGAGACTTTACCATTGCTATTTAAAACGAATGTATCAGTTTTTACTGAGCCGAACTTACAGGCCTTACAACGGTCATCATTAAAAAAAAACCTTTTGGTTTTTCAGGTAACCAACTGATATCCCTACCTGTGCCTAATCTTTTCAACGCACTAGGAGCTAAAGTATCTTTTAAGTTACGTGCTTTAGAAAAGACTATTTGAAGGAATTCTTGCCAGATAGACCACATCACTGGATCTCTTTTAAGCACATGCCAGTGTTTATTAATTATGTGCTGGATACTGGAGGATTCTTTATTACATTTCGTAATAAAGGGTATGCTGTTCATATCTCTATCCCTTTAATTGTTTGCTGCTAAAATGGTATCCCTATTTAGTCAATCAGCCTTTCTCTAGCTGCTTTCATAGTCGCTTGATCATCATTTTTCTCTTTGAATCTTTTTTTCCAGAATTCCTGCCTGTCTATTGAACTCATCCAGTTCAGAACAATTTCTTCGAATACGTCGAATCTGGCCGCATGGAATATTATCCAACCACCTTCTATGGTGGCAACTGGAATTCAAAATAAATTATTACAGTCAACGTCTTTTTTTTTTTCCCAAACTTTTTTTCCTTTATTGGAGACATGTGTAAAGGTTACAAACAGTGGTTACATCAGTTCAATACACTGTACAGTGGGGTCATCGGCACATGACCGTAGAGTATATCAGATATCTCAATAATCCTTTTCCTGGTTTTTTAGTAGAAAAAGAGGGGGAGACATAGGGTGGGACGATAGGTGGGACGACAAAAGGAGAGGGGGAGGGTATCTCTCCGATCAATTCCCAGCTCTAGTTGATTAGTTAATAGTTAGAATCTGTGGCAGGGGTAGGTCGTCTGAGTTGGGCCAGGGTTCCCATGTGTTGTAAAATTGGGGCATTTTTTGTTTCAGCATGGCCGTGAGTTTTTCCATGTTCCTAACCATGTTTATCCTATTCACTACTGTCCTTCTCGAGGGTGCCTTTACTTGCTTCCAGACAACCGCAACTGAGCATCTCGCCGCCGTGAGTATGGCGGAGGTCAGCCTGGCCGTGGGGGCCGGGAGGTCCTCTATTGATTTACCCAGCACGTATGTCAGGGGGTCCAAGGGGATCTCTAGGCGAAGGGTATCATCCAGAAGTCTCTGGATTGTAGCCCAGAACCTCTGGATCTCCGGACATGTCCACCAAATGTGGGCCATGTCACCCTTTTGTCCACATCCTCTCCAGCACAGGTCAGCCATGCCGGGGAAGATCTGGCTCAGTCTACTCGGGGTCAGGTACCACTGAAATAGTATTTTATAAATGTTTTCTTTTGTGACTGTGCATATTGAAGTTTTGGAAGCTGCTTCCCAGACGTCCTCCCAGTCCTCCAGGTCCATTGGCGTGTTAAGGTCTGCACACCATTTTTGCATGTAGGTATGTGTGGGTAGGGGTAGGGAATTCTCGATTATTCTGTAGATTCCTGAAATTAGTCCTTTTTGGTACTCTCTTATTCGACAGAGAGATTCAAATCTGGTCAGAGGGGGGAATTTCGAGGTCGGGGATAGAGCTCCAAGGAAATGCCTTATCTGTAAGAATTTGAATATGGGGAGATTGGGGGCTGTAAATTTAGTTTTGTGCTCTTGGAAGGACAGAGCTTCGTTATTCTCCAGCAGATCCGCAACCATGCTAATGTCTAGGTCCTGAAATTGACCAAACTGGCTTCGGGAGCACCCAGGAGGGAATTCTGGGTTCCCAAGTATGGGGGTGAGTTGGGAGGGGAATGAAGTTAGGCCATATTTCCCTCTGTTCTTGAACCATGTGGACCACGTGCATTTCATCGCTCCAAGCTCTAGCCTCTGAGGTCGTTTTTCCTTGTACTCTTGGGACCATAATAGTACTGGGAGGGGGAAGGGGGATGCGTGGTGTGTCTCTATTTCTAGCCAGCAAGCAGAGCTCGGGGGGTTGTTCCAAACCACTGCCTGCCTAAGCTGGGCTGCATGGTAGTATCTAACCACGTCAGGGACCCCCAGTTCTCCTCTTGTCTTTGCAGACAGGAGTACCGACCTCGGGACTCTAGGTTTACGTTGTTTCCATATAAAACGTAGGATATGTGATTGTATATTTCTTAATTCGGCCAGGGGTACTGGGACTGGGAGTGTCTGGAAATAAGTTAACTTAATGTGATTTGTGACGGCGCTAACACACCAAATAAGTGAATAAAAGTGCAGTATACATTAAATAAGTGAAAAAGTTGATCTCTAATAAATTTCTCAACCTTCCAGGAATGTGTATAGATTCCTTTACGAGATAGCTTGTCCAGGGTAGGAAGGGAGCGACGATATCAGGGATACACCGAAAAAATAAAAAACATATAATAGTGCAGGAAAACTTGGCTCTTTAGAAATGCCTACTTACAGCAGGTCAGATAAAAAACAGCATTTTCTACACCACAGGTAGAGATGGGTCTTAATCTTCTAAACCAGGACAGGTTTTCAGCAGGGAGTATATTCAGATCAGCTCTCAGACAGGAGATAGTGTATGATGAATGTCATGCAAAACAAAGGCAGACCATAGTACAGATCGATATAAAATATGTATTGGAAAAAACAATAAAAGCATAGGAATCGTACTCACAATAAGTACATTAGACATGTACACATAACGTTTTCTTTGAGGCAGGGAGGTGCCGGACCAGTGTGGTACAACTCAGCTGCTCTTCACCACTACTCGCATCAGACCGTGTGGAAGCTGGCGTCTGACGTCACATCCGGTACGGCGGTGACGACGTCCGGTCCGGTCGAGGAGCTTTGGGGGCAGGCAGTGAAGGAACTCAGCACTTCGGGAGCCTTCAGTTCAAAGGCAGCTGCAACTGTGACTGGCTCTACGCGTTTCGTTGTCAATGACAACTTCCTCAGGAGCACAAATGAATATCCCTAGTGGGTTCTTACACAATATATATAGGGTGTATCCTTAATTAGTTCAATCAATCAATTATATACACACCGGTTCTCCGAATTTTAACGGACATAACTCAGTGGCCAAAAACAACGCAAACATGGTTTTATTTATTATATTTATAAAAAACTTAATATTCAAAAGTAAAAATGTATAAAAAATATATATAAAAATATATATGAAATAAGACAATACTTCTAAGGTCATGTATCTCATGATAAAACGGGAGAGAAAAAAGAAGAATGAAAGTGTGTATTAGTATTAGCACAGTTAAAATAATAAATACAAACACAATCTGCTAATATAATAAATTAAAAAACTTAAATAAACAGATATCTCAGTAAGTACAATAAATCAAACAGGAACCTTATCCTATTGGAGTGGTCATAGTAAGGAGACCAATCTGAGCAAGGATAGTTATACAAGAAAAGGTGCCAATTCAAAGTCAGCATTGAGACCATTGGGTATTAAGGTGTTAAGTCTGTGTATCCAATACATCTCACGCTTACTCAGATCTACTGTATATCCCTACTACGGCCCCTCCAATGTTGCAACACATTTTCTATGACAGTAAATTTTAAACCCTTAATATTTGAATTATGACACTTGGCGAAATGTTTAGAAACACTATGTGTCAGTATGCCTCTTCTAATATTACTTAGGTGTTCTAGAATACGTGTTCGGATTGCTCTTTTTGTTTTACCCACGTATTGTAGTCCACACGGGCACTCTAATAGGTATATAACATATTCTGTATAGCAGTTAGTATATTGTTTAATTTGAAAAATTTCTTTACTCTTATTACACACAAAATTCTTTTTATCTGTTTGTTTGTGTTCGCATGCCTTGCATGTTGAACAACCAAAATAACCCACAATGTTTTGAAACAAACCTTTATTTTTTATATTTATTTTTTTCTCATAGCACTGGGAGCAACAATATTTTTAAAATTTGGGGCTTTTTTAAAGATTATTTTAGGATGTTCTGGAAGAGAGCTATGTAGAATTGGGTCTCGTTTTAAAACATGCCAGTGCTTTCGAATGATTTTTGTAATATTATTAGATTCTTTATTAAAAGTAGTCAAAAAAGCTGTGTCGAATTGATTTTTGTTATTTTTTATTAGTGTTGCATCTTTGGGTTCCAAGAGATCTTCTCTATTTAATGTTTTAGCTTTATTGAATGCTATATCTAGAACATCTTTCTTGTAATTTTTTTGAATAAAACGTGACTCAAGTGTTTTACACTGTTCCGTAAAAGACTGTTTCTTCTGTACAATTTCTCCGCATTCTTCTATATTGGCTGTAGGGCACATTATCCATCCACTGATGGTGATGGCAACTAGAACGTAGGATGTAGTTGTTGCTATCTACATTTTTAAAATAAGATTTTGTTTTGAGATGCCCCTCTTCAACATATATTACTAGATCTAAGTAATTTATAGATGTTTTACTTGTATTAAAAGTGAATTTTAGGTTCATCGTATTATTGTTTAGATCCGCAATATATTGATCTAGGTCAGCTTGTTCACCTTGCCAAATCATAATAATATCATCAATGTAGCGCCGCCATAGGACAACACCCCCCCCCCCAGCATGCCATTGGGCCAGATGTTATTTTCTTCCCAAAAACCCATAAAAAGGTTTGCATAACTGGGGGCGAATCTTGTTCCCATGGCGGTGCCACATTTCTGAATATAAAAAGTGTCCTCAAATAGGAAATAATTTTTGTCCAAAATAAATGCTGTACTATCCAGGATAAATTCTGCCTGTGAAGCATGTAAATCTGTATCATTATCTAAGTAATATTTTACAGCTTCACATCCTAGCTTATGTACAATGGATGTATACAAAGAAGATACGTCTATAGTTGTTAGAATATAGTCTTCTTTCCATATAACTTTATCTAATATTTGGAGTACTTCAGTAGTGTCTTTTAGATAAGATTTGAGGGTCTTAACGTAACCTTGTAAGAAGGAGTCGATGTAAGCAGATAGGTTTGCAGTGAGGGAGTTGATACCGGAGATGATTGGTCTTCCGGGAGGGTTTTCTAAACACTTGTGGATTTTAGGTAATATATAGAAAATAGGAATTTGTGATGTTTTGTTACATAAGAATTTATACTCTTGTTCTGTTAATATACCTAATTTTTTTCCTTTATCCAATAGTATTTCTAATTCTTCTGTGAATAGTTTTGTGGGGTTTTTCTTCAAAATACCATAGGTTAGTGGGTCTCCTAGTAGACGGTTAGCTTCTTTTAAATAGTCTTCTCTATTCATGATAACAACTCCCCCTCCCTTATCTGCTTGTTTTATAATGATGTTAGTATTCTCTGTTATCTCATCCAGTGCTAATTTTTCTTCTTTGGTTATATTGTTTCTAGTTTTAGATTTATTCTTTTTGGTTAAGTCCTCAAAATCTTTTACAATTAAATTGTAAAATACTTCCAGATAATTTCCCTTATAGTATGTCGGGTAGAAAGTAGACTTATTTCTAAGAGTAGTGTGCTTAAATTTTTCTGGTTCTTTGGGAACAGGTGGATTCAGATTAATTAGTCTTGAGTCAGCGTCTTTACTTAAAAAGAACCGTTTAACGGTAAGTTTTCTGAGATACTTGTTGGCATCTAAAAAGAGCTCAAAATTATTTGGCCCTGTAGTCGGCGCAAAGGATAAGCCTTTGGAAATCACATTTAATTGTGATGCAGAAAGTGTAGTTGAACTTAAATTAAAAATACTTTTATTCTCTTTCAGAGTTGGCTGTTTTACTCTTTCTTTTTTCTTTCCTCTCCCCCGTTTCCCTCTTTGCTTCTTTCCCCTTTGGGCTGAGAGATTCTCTCTTCTATCTCTTGGAGTGGGGTAAATGAATTTGGGGTCTCCCAAGTTTTGAGAGAGTCTTCTAACTATAAAAAAATCACTTGAACCAGTAGCTCCAATGGGAGAGCGTGATCTACTAGTTTTATGCTGTCTACTGGAGTGATTTCTTTCTCTTTCTTTTTTCCTTTCCTCTCTTTCTCTTCTTAGTTCTCTTTCTCTTTTTAGTTCTTTCTCTTTAAGATATTCTTTTTCTCTTAATTCTTTGTCTCTTTGTTCTCTCTCTTTATGGTCTTTATTAACCTCTTTAGATCTTTGATATTCCCTTTCTCTCATAGTGTCTCTTTCTCTATTAATCTTTTCTCTTTATTCTCTTTCTCGTATTAGTTCTTTTTCTCTATTCCTTTCTCTCTCTCTCTCTGTCGCTCTCTCTCTCTATCTCTCTCCCTCTCAATCCTCTGTTCTCTCTCTCTCTCATGAGCTCTATCTCTCTGGTAATCTTGTTCTCTTCTGTATTCCCTATCTCTAGTACTGTTGGTATCAGTATTTGATGTGTAATGTCCAGATGACTTGTCTGTATTGGGATGTGAGTTTTCAAATCTAGAATCTCTATTCCCTTTCCATTGTGGATTAGATTTATAATAGGAATTAGTTATTGTGTTATCTTTACTATTGAACATGTTTGTGGAATGGGATTTAGTTGAATCAGAAGATCTAGAATATTGATCCTTTTTGTAATTATCTGATAAATAATTTCCTTTCTTCTTTTTCCACTCTCTTTGTTCTCCTCTCTGATAATCTACTTCATCACGGGTGAATTTATTGGATTTATTAGTATAAAGCTCATTTTCTAGTTTAACTATTTTTCTCTTTAATTCACGATCTTTGATCTTAAACTCTGCTGTATCTTCTAGGTGTGCTAGTTTTTCTTCTATTATAGTGACTTCTTCATCAATCAATTTGATTTTTTTCTTATGTTGATTATTCAAGGATACCATTAGATCGAATGAGCATTTGTCAATGATTGCATACCAATTTTTTACAAATTCTTCATCATCTAGATTTGACGAGGGTTTTTTTGAAATTCTTAGACCTCTAGGGATCCTGTTGCAATCAATATATTTATTGAGAAAACTTAAATCAAGCCATCTTCTGGTATCCTTAACTAGTAATCTATCCAATTTATGGAATTCATCTTCCAAGAGATTATGTGTTATAGGTGTTTGTGTAGTACTCAAATCATTAAAATTAAAGTGTAATTTTCTAGAGTGTCTTTTTTCAAAGATAGTTGGTGAAACAATATCCATTGTGACAAAAGGTAATAAATATTAATAAATATAGTGTGAAGCTGCCACCAAATCAAATACAGAAAACAAGTTAACTTAATGTGATTTGTGAACGGCGCTAACACACCAAATAAGTGAATAAAAGTGCAGTATACTTTAAATAAGTGAATAAGGTGATCTCTAATAAATTTCTCAACCTTCCAGGAATGTGTATAGATTCCTTTACGAGATAGCTTGTCCAGGGTAGGAAGGGAGCGACGATATCAGGGATACACCGAAAAAATAAAAAACATATAATAGTGCAATATATCAAGACTGCTTGGATAGCAGGAAAACTTGGCTCTTTAGAAATGCCTACTTACAGCAGGTCAGATAAAAAACAGCATTTTCTACACCACTGGTAGAGATGGGTCTTAATCTTCTAAACCAGGACAGGTTTTCAGCAGGGAGTATATTCAGATCAGCTCTCAGACAGGAGATAGTGTATGATGAATGTCATGCAAAACAAAGGTAGACCATAGTACAGATCGATATAAAATATGTATTGGAAAAAACAATAAAAGCATAGGAATCGTACTCACATTAAGTACATTAGACATGTACACATAACGTTTTCTTTGAGGCAGGGAGGTGCCGGACCAGTGTGGTACAACTCAGCTGCTCTTCACCACTACTCGCATCAGACCGTGTGGAAGCTGGCGTCTGACGTCACATCCGGTACGGCGGTGACGACGTCCGGTCCGGTCGAGGAGCTTTGGGGGCAGGCAGTGAGGGAACTCAGCACTTCGGGAGCCTTCAGTTCAAAGGCAGCTGCAACTGTGACTGGCTCTACGCGTTTCGTTGTCAATGACAACTTCCTCAGGAGCACAAATGAATATCCCTAGTGGGTTCTTACACAATATATATATAGGGTGTACCCTTAATTAGTTCAATCAATCAATTATATACACACCGGTTCTCCGAATTTTAACGGACATAACTCAGTGGCCAAAAACGACGCAAACATGGTTTTATTTATTATATTTATACATTTTTATTTCCAAATATTTTATGTGGGAGGAGTTCCACTTATATTTGTAATTTAATTGCAGAAGCTTCCAAGTGGGATCAGGGAGGGATATGTTCAGCGCTTCGGATTTATCCATGTTTATCTTATAGTCTGAGACTGGGATTGTCCTCCCGGGAGTTTTAAGTATACAGTTGGGTTCTGATATAGGGCTCGGCCACCCTCGAGAAAAGGGCCTGAGAAGCCGAGTTTAATCATGGTTTGGTCGAGAAAGGTCCATTTGATTCGATCAAAGGTTTTCTCGGCATCTAGACTAAGAATCATGACCTGGAGTTTATTGAGATGCACGTGGTCGATAATATCAATGATTTTACGGGTGTTGTCAGAGGCCTGTCTTCCTGACACGAACCCTACTTGGTCTATATGAATTAGTTTGGGGAGAATAGGGTTTAGCCTGTTTGCGAGGATCTTGCTGAAGAGTTTCAGGTCTGTGTTAAGTAGGGAGATCGGTCTATAGTTACCGCATTGTAGCGGGTCCCTTCCTTCCTTATGAATAATGGCTAAGTTGGCAGCTGAAATTGTGCCCGGGATCGGTTCTCCTTCTAGGAAGGAGTTGAACATTTCAATTAGGTAAGGGGAAAGGGACGATATACATTTTTTATAGTAGGCGTTCGAAAAGCCGTCAGGGCCTGGGGTTTTAGCTATTTTGAGAGAGCTTATGGCTTGGGTCAATTCCTCCTGTGTGATTTTGTGGTTCAGAGCTATAAGCTCCTCGTCCGTGAGAGAGGGATGGTTACATCGTGCCAGAAATTGCGAGGCAATATCTACTGCGTCTGGGTCCTGGTTAGGGGGGTGTAGATTATAGAGGTCTGTATAATAGTTTGCAAATTCTTGGGCGATTTCTTTTTCCACATAGGTGGTATGGCCGCTCTTGGTGTGGATCTTTATGATTTGGGCCTTTGCCTTAAGACCTCTGAGCTTTGACGCTAGGAGTTTATCTGCCTTATTGCCCCTATCGTAGAACCTCTGGTTGGTCCATTTGAGCGCTTTCTCTACCTCTTCTAGTTGGGATTGTTTTAGCTCAGATCTTGTTTTGTCAAGTGTTCTGAGTAGTCTCTTGGAGAGGGTCTTTTTGTGTTGTTGTTCGAGGGCTAGTATCTTGTCGGTTAATGCTTTCTGTACTTTTAGTTTAGTTTTTTTATTGTGGGATGCTGGAGAGATTAGATCTCCTCTGATTGTAGCCTTGTGGGCTTCCCACTGCGTTGACGCTGCAGAGACAGACCCTTTATTTATTTCAAAGAATGATGCTAATTTTCGCTGGATTGTTTCCACAACTTGTGGGTCATTGAGGAGGGAGTCATTAAGTTTCCACTTATACGAGGAGTTCTTAACAAAAGGAAGAGAGAGGGTCAATTCGACTGGGGCATGGTCCGACCATGTGATCGGTCCTATGTCGGAGTGGGAGGTCGCCTGGAGAACGTTTGTGGTTCCTAGCAAATAGTCGATCCGCGAGTAAGACTGATGTGGGGCACGAGAAGAACGTTTAGTCCCTCTGGCCTACGTGCTGGGCCCTCCAAATATCCGTGAGGAAAAAGTTCTGTAAGATGTCTCTGAACTTTTTCGCCTTTTGCTGGGTCTGGGCTGTGTGTGTAGTGGAGGGCATGCTAGACTTGTCTTGGTCTGGTGACAGAACCATATTAAAGTCTCCGAGCAATAGTAGCGAGGCGAGTATTGATTGGTGTAGGGATTCTAGAAGGTCCTGTATGAAGCGTACCTAATTTTCATTGGGGGCGTTTACATTGATGATAGAGATGGGGTTTCCGGATAGGGACTCCTGCAAAAGTAAGTATCGTCCCTCTGGGTCTCTGACTATATTAGTAGGGGCAAAGGGGACATTGTTTTTTATCAATATGGCGACTCCCCTTTTTTTAATGGGGGAGGAAGCATAGAAGGCCTGAGGGAAGGCCTGTTTGAACGTATTGGGGGGGTCGTTGGAGTTAAAGTGGGTTTCTTGAATACAAATAATGTCGCTCTTGGTTTTTTTAAGTTCCTGTAGTGCTAGTTTGCGTTTCTTAACTGAGTTGAGGGCCTTAACATTGAGGGAGGTAATTTTAATTGACGACATTATTTGGGGGGGGTTTTCCCAGAGTTGGGGGGTCTGGGCCCCGTGTGTTTCCCATGACGGGGGAGGTCTGGTTCCTTATGGGGGGGAGAGATGGTGGGCATGTTTTCTGCCTTATGATCCTTACTGATGTGGGGAGTCGGAGAGGGGTGGGGGGGAGGGTTGGGAGGGGCAGGGGAAGGAAGGGGGGTAGACACACATATGGAGAAATAGAAGCGGGCTTTCGGGGAGCCCAATAGTAATTTCCTTTGGCACCATTGTGTCAAGGAAAAGGGGATCAGAACCCCTGGAGATCCTTCTGGAGCGCCAATCATGGGGCACTGCCAGGCTGGGAGGTCCGACACCCTCCCTGTCTAGGTTAACTGGAGCCTAGAGACTTTCGGACCCCCTGGTGTTGGAGGTAGATATGAGGGGAGATGCCTGGGGGGGAGGGAAGGGGAGGTGAAAGGGGAGGAGGCGGGGGAGGCGGGCTCGGGGAGCGGGCCTTGGTGTAGGTGATTTCCCGTGGTGTGTCCCTCTGTACAACATATGTTGGGTGTAGGGGGTGTCTAGTGGTATATAGTTCTATAGAGGTGGGCTCCGATTGCCCTGCTACCCTTGGGGCATGGGTTATGTGGGGGGGTTTGTCAGCGTGCGGATGTGGTGGTGGGGGGGGGTGATGAGGGGGGAGGGGGAGGGTGAGGGGGGAGGGCGTGATAGGGGGGGGGGTTGGGGGGGGACTCAGGGGGGTCCGCCATTTATAGGCATATGGTGCTTTTTCATCACCTTTGAAGCAGCTCCCAGGTATACCCGGATATCTATACATCATAATGGCCTGTGGTTATGCACAGGAAGTCCCAGAGGGTGCATATTTTTGCACCTTCATAGCAGTTCCAATTTACCATCGGTTATCTGTGCACCATATTGTTCTGTGGTTACGCACAGGACATTTTAACACATTACTATCATCTAATGATTTCCACCTCTTGTTTTCACCATACAAACTACTGATATGCGGTTCAGATGGTCGCTGGGGGCGCATGTTTCTGCTTAGGCAGACATAGAGTGCTCCTGCAGCCTATGTGTGGGGAGGGGGGGGGAGATGGGTGGGGGGGGAGGGCGGGAGAGGGGGGATGGGGAGGGGAGGTGAGAGGGGTGGGGGGGGAAGGGGGGAGAGGAGGGGAGGGTGGGGAGGGGGAGGGCGGATAAGGGGAGGGGGGGGGACTCATGGGGATCTGACATTTATGAGCGGGTGGTGCTTTTCCATCACCTTTGTAGCAGTTCTCATTTACCACAGGTTATCTATACAACATATTGATCTGTGGTTATGCACAGGACATTGCAACACCTTAATATCAACAAACAGTTTCCACATCTTATTTATACCATATAAACTGCTGTTATTCGGCACAGACAGTCATTGGGGGTGCAAGGTTCTGCTTAAACAGATTTAGAGTGCTCCTGCAGTTGGCATGCGGGGGGGGCAGAGAAGGGGGGGGTGGGGAGGGAGAGAGGGGGGAGAGGAGAGGAGGGGGTGCGGGGGGGAGAGGGAAGGGGGAGGGTGGTTGAGGGGAGGGGAGGCGAGAGAGGGGGTGGGGGGGAGGCCACGATGAGGAGGGGGGACTCATGGGGATCTGATAATTATGAACGCATGGTGCTTTTTCATCACCTGCGTAGCAGTTCCCATTGATCACAGGTTATTGATATCACATATGGACTTGTGGTTATGCACAAGACGTTTCGACACAATATCATCTAGCACTTTCTACATCTTATTTACATCATTTGAACAACTGTTGTGCAGTTCAGAGGGTCGTTGGGGGCGCAGAAGTCTGTTTAGACCGACTTAGAGTGCTCCTGCAGTCGATGTAGGGGGGGAGAGGGGGAGGAGAGAGGGGGGGGGGAGAAGGTGGGGGAGCACGAGGGGGGGGAGGAGGAGGGAGCAGGGGGAGAGGGGGGGGGGATTGGTGGAGAGGGATCACTGGTGTATGACCTTAAACAGATGCAGTAGTAAAAATTCCCTTAACTGAAAGCTGTAGTTCGGCGCAAAGAGCTCCTGGGAGGCGTGTAGGGCCCCTGTGGCTGTCATGGTTTACCTCTTAAGTCCGGGTGTACAAGGGACATTGGGGGGGGGAGGGGGAGGGGAAAAGGGGGAGTAGCATTGGTTGAGGTGGGACTCCTTTAGAGGGTGATATCAACTAACAATGATTGGGGGGCACCCAGCGCATATAGCTAAGCTTGCTGTATTGGATATACATAGTACATTTGAGACAGACTTGGAGCAGGGTATGGGGGGACCATTGAGCCAGGCCGAGGGGGACACATGGAGGGGGAGGGGGAGGGAGCTTAGCTTATACGACCTGAGTTCAGGGGCTGGCAGCGGGGGGCGACAACCGCCCACGCAGAGTTGTCCGGGTTTGCGCCACTGCTAGAGTTCTGGGGCTGCTCTGTCTCTGCTGTTGAGGATCAGGCAGTCGGGCCCTCCCCGGGGGGGGGAGTGGGGGCCCTTCGTTAGGACAGTTCCGCGACTCTGGTCCTTCAAGGCCCACCCACCTCCGGAGAACTGGGCCCGTCGGTTGACGTGATGCGTTAAGCGGCAGCCATCTGCTTGACCTGGTCTGGCCCTGCGGTTGGAGGGAGTGACCCTCGGCGCATCTCTTGTCAGGTACTCCTCAGGGATGGCTCGGTTGCGATGAGGGCTGGGCGTCAGCTGGATTGTGGCGGAGGCAGATGCGTGGGGGCAAGAAGGAGTAAAGTAAGGAGAGAGGGTGGGGGAAGTAGGGTAAGGAGGGGGAGGGCAAGGAGAGGGGGGGGAGGCAAGGAGAGGGGGGGAGGTAAAGTGCTCGAGGCCGTTCGGGGGGAGTCCTCCTACTAGATAAGGGGAGGTAAAGGGGAGGGGGGGATGGAGGAGGTGGGGATGGAGGAGGTGGGAGGGGGGGGAGTGGAGAGGAGAGGGGGGCAGGAGTGGAGGGGGGTGAGAGGAGTGGGGGGTAAGAGGGGGGGAGGGTAGGAGGAGGGGGAGTTGTAAAGGGGGGGGTGGGAGGGGGGGGAGCAGAGTAGAACCAGCTGGGTCCTCTCTTTAATGGTTCTGGAATTAATGCAGGAGAGAGTTAGTGAGGGTGAGTTGGTCATCTGGTAAGGATGGAGCCAGGCGGGGGCGTAGAGGCAACAGGGCCTTTCGGGTCACAGTTGTGGGATGTGAGGCTCACGGGATCCTTTGGTTAGCGAGTCTTTCTGAGGCTCGGGGGGTTTTGGTGGGCTCGGATCGTGCTGCTCGGGGGGTGCGTTCTTCTCCTCGTGGGGGGGTGATGCCGATGGCTTTGAGGGAGTCGTTGGTGTCCTCTGGGTCCGTGATAGTGAAGAACCTTCCATTCCTCGGGACAATGAGTTTAAAGGGGAAACCCCATCGGTAGGAGACTCCATGGTCATGAAGGAGAGCCGTGAGAGGCTTCATCTCCATTCGCTTCATGACCGTGGACCTGGATAAGTTGCTGTATATCTGGACTGTGTGGTCGTCCATTTTGACGTCTCCCGCTCTTCTTGTAGCCACCGAGATCTTTTCCTTCACTGTGTAGACGTGGAATCTCACGATCACGTCCCTTGGGCGGTTAGGATCAGGAGATTTAGGACCGAGGGCTCTGTGTGCCCTGTAGAGCTGGAGCTCATGTTCGGATAAGTCGGGGACAAGATTTAGAAAGAGTTTTTTTAGATAGGGCTGGATGGATTCTGGCGGGACTGATTCAGGTATTCCTCTGAATCGTAGGTTCTGCCTACGGTCCTTATTTTCATGGTCCTCGATGGTGTTCTTGAGGGCAGCAATCTCATGCCCCATTCTTGCCATGTCGTCCTCCATGTTGGAGTGAGTGACCGATATGGTGGTAATTTGTGCTTCCACTGCCTCTGTTCTCGTGGTTAGGGTGCTCAGGTCCGATCTAATGTCCCGCAGGACCTCCTCTAAGTCCTCCACAAATCCCCTTCGCATCCTGAGGAGAAGAGCCTCAAAGAATTCTTTATTAAGCTCCTGATGGGCCGGAACAACTTGGCCGAGCAATGCGGCCTCCGCAGCATGCTCGTGCTCCTCGGCGCCATCTTGCGACTCTGAGGACGCTCCATCGGGCGCTGAGTCAGCTGAAAGAACTTTGAAACGGGGTTCTGTGTCTTTTTTTGTTGTTTTCCCGCTATCCCTTGTGTCTTAGGGAGGGTGCTGGCCACTTTTGGGAGGTATTTGCGCCGTGTGGGGTGCTTTTCTATTTATCTTTGTGGGGAGGGTGTCGGGAGCTCGTTGCCTACCCTGCCATTCACGGTGATGTCACCGGAAGTCTCACAGTCGACGTCTTTAAAATTAGTCTTGGTGTGTATTTGGCTATTATTAATAAAATTACACAAATCCAAAAAAGGAATAGTAATTTTACTAAACGTAGGAATAAAAATCAAGTTAAGAACATTTGTTTTGAGATATTCTATAAATGAACATAAGTGATTCATCACCCTTCCATATAAAGATAATATCGTCAATGTAGCACGCCACAGGACCAGGTTTGCGCCATATGGATTGTTATTGAATATAACATCGTCTTTCCATGCGTCCAAAAATAAATTGCCGTAACTTGGAGCAAACCTGGCCACATGGCAGTGCCACGCAACTGTAAATAAAAAAGACCCTAAAACCAAAAGAAATTATGGGTTAAAATATATAAAATCCCATCTAAATAAATTCAATTTGAGCCAAATCTAAAATGCCTTTCTTATTTAAAAACCTTCTAACTGCTTCACTCCCTCTTTTGTGATTGATAACGGTGTAAAGGGAGGACACTGTTCCCGTTTTAATAAATGATTTTCTCTATTACCCTGTCTAGTATTTAATGATACACTTTCAAGTCCCTTAAAAGTAATACAGCCAGGATCATTATTGTGAACATCTTTAAAGTGTTTTAATAGCGGAGTAAGTGGCATACCTTTAGCTATTATTTTTGGTATGTTTTTAACATTTCTTAGATGTTCTAACATGCGCATCTTGAGTGGTCTTTTAGTCTTACCAATGTACTGTAAATTACAGCTACATTGCAAGACATAGACCACATGCGTTGTCTGACAATTGATGAAACTTTTCATGTTGTAAACAGATTTAGTGGCACAGGACGTAAATGTTTTCTCTTTACTAATATGTTTGCACGCCTTGCACTTTCCACACTTATAATGATTTTAATTTAAAATTCAGTGGTGAGAATAGTGCGGTTAGCATTCATTTTCTTGAATTAGAAATTTACATTGAAGCTAACACTATTCACACGAAAACACATTTTAAGGTCACTAATGTTAATTCTTATCTGGACCCATTCAGTTGCCATGATAGGAGATGGGTCCAATATATTCCGTTCAATCAATTTGTGAGATTGAAGAGAAACGACTCCAAGGTTGAGGAGTTCGGAGAACAATCTTTGTTTCTCAAAAACAGATTTCTTGATAAGAAATACGATGAGGACCTGATAGATTACTCGTTGAAAAGACTGGAAAAAATTCCAAGAAAATCATTGATGAAATATCATCACAAAAAGATTGATAAGAGTAAAAATAATAAATTCCCTGCTTTTATAACCCAATGTAGTGACATGCACCATAGTGTTAGAAAAATACTGCAGAAACATTGGGGTATACTTAAAATGGACCAAATTTTAGGTCCCCAACTAAAGTCTCAGCCAGGTATAGTGTTTAAACGTGCACCTAATTTAAAAAACATGCTGGCCCCAAGCCAAGTCTTCAGTAACACTGCAACATCTGGTGACATTA